>NW_008601566.1:0-1656 GCF_000691845.1 Merops nubicus
CTGCCCCCTCGCCAGCGCCAGCTGGCCGGGGCGTCCTCGGCTCCTCCCCGCCTCGTCTCAGCTGTGACCCCGGTTCAGAAATCGCCATGCCTCAGCCCGCCCCTCGACGGCCTGCGAAGGTCTGCAGAGAGGGTCATCCCCCCTAACCTGGCTCGTCGTTTGCTGGGGCACTCCGCGCCGCCGTTCCCACAGAAGCACCTCTGTCCTCGTTAGCCCTTGATACACGGCAGCCCTGCCCGGGCAGCTCCACCTCGCCAGAGATCAGTGCCACGCTCGAGTCGGGTTCAGCCACCCGCCTCGGGCCTCCTCTGCACCCTACACCCGCAACCTGCTCCTAAACCCCGCTGGTGGAAGGAGCCAGAGCCTCCGCTTCACTTGCCCATCTGCGGCATCAATCCCAGTCCTCGCTAATAACTCCCAAACACCAGACACCCAAATAAAACTAGGTATCACGCTTTTTTTCCACCAACACCATAGAAACCATCTCATACACCAGCCTCACCAGGACACCGTCTCCTATTTTGACTACTGCCATGGAAACCACTTCAGATGTCAGCACAATAGAGGGGCATCCCCCACATTCTTGGTCACTGTCATAAACGTGTGTCCCCAGCCATGGTGTTCCTCTGCAAGAGGCACACCCCGCAAACGTGACAGAACAGCATAATTCATATTTACATGCTTCAGCAGTCACTTTGAATGATGCACATGCCTTTCTCCTTTTATTTGCACGGCTTACTCCACTAAAAGCAGAGAGGTGTCCCATTCTGCCCGTTTGATACTAATAATGTGGGTAGTTATCGCAACAATTAAACCAATGTTTAAAATTATTATGGAAGGTCTCCGGAACTAGTCTGGCACTTGAAATCATGCAGCTGGACTCTACCTGCTGAAATAGGTCCTGGAAAAGCCAGAAGAGCTGGTCAGCTGAAAAGAATTGCTCACTGCTGTCCCTGAGGAGAAACAATTTTGACTTGAGAGATGCATTTCCTTTCAAAATACAGAGAAAAGCTGACCTCCTTGTATAGCATAGCAGGGGAGGAAGGCACAGACCGACTGGCTTGTAGACAGTGGTGATAAGGTGGTTACCATCACTAGGAGTGCTGGTGGTGGCCTGTGTAAAGGCACCACAGCACAGGAGCCTCCAGCCAAGGATGAATGGTGCAGCAAAACCGCCAGTACTAATTCTCACTGGAAAAGGGCAAAAGGCCTTTTTCCTCTCCCCACCACCACCCAGGAGAAAAGCTGAAGTTCTGATCTACAGAGAGTATGGAGAGCGGGAAGCCCGTTCTGCAGCTCCATCCCACTCAGATTCTTGCAAAGGCTAATCCTGCTCTGGGTGGAATTACCCAGCATGACTGCTAAGGGTGTTTGCATGGACAGAACCCAGGTGCTGTCCTCCTCGGAAAACTACCAACTCCAAGGAAAGGGGAAAGGCAACCAAGGATAAGGCAGGAACCAGATAAAAGTAGGGCACTGCAAAAGCACTTCTACTTACATCAGCATTTTCAGCCGACTATGACTTCACAGCAAGGGCCAAGATGTTCAGGGTACAATTTCCAGCCTTTCCATTGTTTCTTGCCAGAACAAGTATGTATCTAGGAAAAAAAAAAGAAAAAGTATAGAAAGTGTGATCACTTGTAATAACAACATGAA
>NW_008601567.1:0-2453 GCF_000691845.1 Merops nubicus
CGAGATTTCACCTCCCATCAACTTGCCAGAACAAAATGTTGATTCTTATTTGTTATGCATTTGATCATCCCGTGGTGTTTCAGCCCAGAGAAACATCCCGGCGCTGACGGCGCGCGGCGGGCGCTCACCAGCCCAGCGCCACGGCAGCTGCCTGGGAAACACAGAATCAATCACTCGAAAAAAAAAATCATTTAATTTTGAAAAAACTGATGATAAGGCAGAAACCGACCACGAGAGCTCTCAGGGCTAATTGCTCCCTCCCTTGTCTTACAAAGCGTAATCTAACGGAACCCCTGCAGCAGGGAGGTGGTGGGATTGGGCTGGCACCGGGTTTGCCGAAGCCCTGCCGGGGCCCTGCCAGGGCTGGATTTGCCAGACCTCACCATGGACAGGTTGGCCAGAGCGGGGCTTGCTGCCAGTGTCACTGTTGGTTCCCAAATCCCAGCTACTGACCCCCAGTTTTCAAGTGAGAGGAGAAAAGCCCAGCTCTGATTAGAACCAAATCCGCTAATCATCGTCCTCAGATGGGAAAGGCCGAGTGAGCCCCTGGCCTAAGAGCGAGCGACACGGAGCGTGATTTTCCTAGCTGGTAATTTGGGCTATCATCCCTTAATCCTTCAGTTAAGCAAGGAGAAAATTGCTTCCCTGTTGCAGCCATCCTTACACATCCCACCAAGCCAGGCCAGGGAGAGCTGCACATCCACTGTCCCCACATCCCACCATCCCCACACCCTGCAGGCTTCAGGTCCCTGGGCTGGCTGGGAGCTGAGGCCACTTGTGCTCAGGGGAAGGTGTGATCTGGCCCTAAAAAGGGCCCTAAAAAGCCCCTTGTCCCACGCACCGGGGCCAGGTGGGGATCTCCAGCGCTGGGTCCCGCAGCAGGGTCCCACAAGCTGACACCCCAAAGCCAGGAGCTCTCAGGGCTGAGGAACACCAGCCTGGGCTGGGCTGGGGGACGGGTCCATGCTGCTGCTGCTGCTTACACGAAGACACCGACATGCCACCAACCCCATCCCTGGAGAGCACCAGTGGCAGCGCCTGCCCATGGCCCCCGAAGGCACCGGTGGCAGCTGAGTGACTTCTGTGGCTTCCCACGGGGCTGCAGTTGGGGGTAATCCCAGAGTTAGTGCTCGGAGCTCCCTGCACAGCCGGGCAGTGGCTGCAGTTTGGTGGCCTCTGTCCCAGCCAGGGGCTCAGGGCTGCACAGCGAGGGGGTTGGCAGGGGTGAGACCTGCCGAGGGGATCGCCAGGAAGGTAAATCAGGGAATGTTTGGCAAGGGGCGTGGTGCCCTGGCCAGGAAAAGCCTTCCCTTCACACACGGGGTTTATTCCACACTTCTTGAACTGCCACGTCCACCTGCACCAGATCCGACTGCACTAATGGGTTTAGCAAACTGCATTTAACTAGTCACCCGAGTTAATCCCAAATCCTGAGATTAGAAAGAGCCTCAGCTGCAGCTTGAGCCCGACATGTCCTGGAGGGTCAGTGCTGAGAGTTACTGCTTTAATTGGCTTAAGAGCCTCCGTGGTGCAGCAGATCAGGAGAGCGTGGCTGACACCACCAGCAGCAAAGCCCCCGGCTGCAGCCCGGCCTCGGCTCAGCCCGGGATCAGGTATTTGCCCCCCGGGTGCCAGAGCCAAGGCTCAGCAGCTGCTGGGCTGGAGGGCTCCCGTCACCCACCCTGCAGCCAGCAGACCCCAAGAGCTCCCGTGGGACAGGCAGGCGGTGGCTGTGCTGTGAGGGAAGGGGCAGGGCCCCCTCTAGCACGGTGAGACAGAGTCAGGCATCCCGGGAGCATCCCGGGAAACGCAGCAGCAGAACAGATACGTGCAGACAACAGGGAGTGGAGGAGCCTCTGAGACTACAGTAGCTCAGGAGGGGAAACAGCCCCGAAACCCGAGCCGGGAGCGCTGCCTGCTCGGTGCATTGTTCCAGGAATTTGCCATTGTCTCCTCTCCCCTCCCAGCACCCGGGCAGCAGCTCTGCCCTGGCTCGTCCCCAGCACCCTGAGGACAGGGCCCAGTGGAGCCGGGAGGGAGCGAGGACAGCTCTGTGGCACAGGGGAGGAAGGTGCCAATAAACCACCAGCTCGGGCTTCTGGAGGGTCTGCAGAGACGCAGGCAAAGGGCCTCGAGTCTGCCAAGCTGCTGCTCACGCTGCCTGCACAGCCTGCCTGTGCCAGCACTCGGGAAGGGACAGGCAGCAGAGCTGGGACAGGCTGGGGACAACTGGCACCTCTTCACCCGCCACCCCACAGACTACAGCGAGCTCCGAGCAGAGCATGGGGAGGCACCCGGGAGGAGGGTCTGAGCCTGAGGAGTTTGGGGCCCAGCAGAAGCACCTCACACCCCCCGGGGCCAGGCAGCATCTCCAGTAGGCCTAGCACTACCCAGCCAGAGGGACAGGAGGCCTGTGCCACCCATCTGGGCTGCAGGCTCCTCACGCAGCTCCT
>NW_008601568.1:0-200 GCF_000691845.1 Merops nubicus
CGGAGGGGCTCCGGCATTTCTGGGGGGAGTCGCAGGGTGAAAGTTTCTTTGTTCAGCGCGAAGAGGAGCTGGAGCTGTGGTCTCCCCTCAAAGGCACACTTATGCTGCGGCGGCAATCTGCAAGGACGTCTGGGAGAAGCGAGTTGGAAAAGGCCTCGTCCCTTGGCGGGACATGTCTGGGGGGGCCCCCAGGGGGAGGC
>NW_008601568.1:404-1326 GCF_000691845.1 Merops nubicus
CCCCGCCGCTTCATTTTCAACCAATTTTGAGAGCTCGAAAAAATTTTTAAATATTTTTAAATATTTTTTGAAAAGATGACGTCTGGGGAAATGAGGCTGGACGCCACCTTTGTGTCTCGACCAGAGAGAGGAATCGGCAGCACAAAGGCACATTAGATGAAAAAATAAAGGCGAAATAAATAAATCCGGGGGCAAGCCTGGCTCTGCACCCCATTCCCAGACACAGGGGTTCGCATTTTCCTCCGAGTTCCTTTTTTTTTAACTTTTTTTTTTAAAAAAAAATACTGTTCTAGGGGCTGGAAAGATGGGACCAGAGCTCCTCTTCGATGTCCCCCCCACCCCCCTTTTTGCCCACGAATCGCCTGCGGATTTCTAACGCCACATTTCTCCCCACTTTGTCACTCGTGACTTTCTCTTTCATTTTGTTTGATGCCTCTTATTTTCCCCTTATTTATCGGTTTCCCCCAACTTTTATTTCCCCCCTTTCGTCTTCTTCAACCTTGCCCTGCAAAGCCTGGGGGCCGAAGGGGGGAAGGGAAGATGAGGGCGCCGAGACAAGCCCAGATTTCGCCTATATTAAATTATTCTTCAACGATCTCTCTCTTTCTTCCAGGTTTGCGAGGAGCAGAAGTGCGAAGAGGAAGTTTTCCCCTTGGCTATGAATTATTTGGACAGATTTTTGTCGTTTGAACCCCTCAAGAAAAGCCGATTGCAATTGCTCGGAGCTACCTGCATGTTTGTGGCTTCAAAAATGAAGGAAACTATTCCTCTGACCGCAGAAAAACTGTGCATTTATACAGATAACTCCATTAGACCCGACGAATTACTGGTAATTTCACGTTTAATCACCTCAAGAAAAACAAACAAAACAAAACAGAAAAAAACCAACCCGAAAGCCCAAACAAATAAACGCAAACCGGCC
>NW_008601569.1:0-226 GCF_000691845.1 Merops nubicus
TGGGACACCTGCACAAGCCCTTTGGTCCTGCCCTATGCGGCGGGATTTTGTCGCAGTAGCGCGGCGCCGGCGTGCATGGATGATGAGCCAGTCAAAAGGAACTGTCAGTCTCTTTGAAGTTTGGGTTTAAAGGGACTTGCCAAGTCAAGACGGCAGAGTGACAAGATAGAGACCCTGGTGTTTTACATGCGAAGGCAGGCTCTTCCGCTTCATCTGCACCATACTA
>NW_008601570.1:0-575 GCF_000691845.1 Merops nubicus
TGATCAAAACAATAATTGCCCAATGCCTCGTGTGCCTGCACACTCATAAATGCCCGGTACCAAATATCGTAAAGGAGAGCTGAGAAGAGGAAAATTCCCAGGACCAATCTGGCAGATGGATTATATCAGACCTTTACCCCAGGACTGAGGGTGAAAATGCATCTGCAGCGCAGTAGATGCATATTTGGGATACTTAATTGCTCATCCCTGTAAGAAAGCCACTCACCATAATACTATTCATCCCATCTTGGATTATGGAATTCCATTTGCGATTCACACTGATAACGGATCTCATTTTCAAAACAAATTTGTCCAACAATATGCTAAATGAGCCTGGCACTTGAGGCAGAGGGGGTCAGAGACACCGCTTGTGGTCAAATAAACGACCTGCTCAGGCAGGTGGCTGAACTGAGAGAGGAAGTAGATATAGATTGAAAAGGATCAGAGAGTTTGGAAGTGAGAGAGTGAAATGCTGGGGTTTGAACCCCGAGCCCCAAATTAAGGTTGACATATGGGTGATTCCCACAGCCCTTCATACAGAGGAGGTGAGTTTGCCTTAGAGCTTCCCCCCAGGG
>NW_008601570.1:1054-1269 GCF_000691845.1 Merops nubicus
ACAGTCGTCGTATGTGTTCATCTCCCTTCTGGTGGTGGCATCATTTTTGTTGGGCCTGGTCTTTGGCAAAACAGATAGATTGGTTGAGCCATACTCTGAGGCAACAGGGAGAGTGCCTGCAAGCAGTGGAGGACCCCCAGCCCTCCTTGAGGGCGGCGATCTCTGCAGCGAGCACAGGGAGTGTGGGAGCTCAGACCCAGCTCCGCAGGAGCACG
>NW_008601571.1:0-70179 GCF_000691845.1 Merops nubicus
CGGCGCTCGGTGGTCTCGGGGCTGTCATCTGTGTACTGCGGCCGCGGCCTGGCCTGCGTGGAAAGGCGCCCGAAGTGCTTCGTCAGTGGGCTGTGGGTGCTTCCTACTGCGGCCTCCTTTTTGCGGGGAAATCACTTCCTTCTTGGCAAGGCGGGGGACTTGATTGTGTTCTGCAGCAGAACAAAAAACAAAACAAAACAAAAAACCTACCCCGAAACCCTGGGAAAAAAATAATAATAAAAAAAAAAAAGATAAAAACCCTCACACCTGAATCAGGCTGTAAAAAGCGTTATTCCATGACTCTGAAGTTCATAAATCAAGGTGTGGACCTTGCAGTGTCTTTGTTTAGTCAGCAAAGCTTGGTGGCCATGCTGCTTGTAAACGGTTCTCAGAAACCTCATCTAGTACTGTTTTAAGTACTACAGCTAGATTCACATTCTGACTTAAGAAGTATCCTTAGTATTTACATTTGACGATTTAATTTCAAATTATTGACTATTTGTTTCAAAAATGTCTTTTTATTGTCAACGAATCTGTTTCTACATAGGCACTTACTGTTGCAGAATCCATCGTAATGAACAGTAATAAACTATAACTGGGCTTCATTAATTACACATACTTTTACTCTTGAACAAGACCTAGAGGCTGTATATGACCACATGCCTGCCAGTCTGAGTTTGCAGAATTTTCATATTAAACTTCTGGCTCTATACTCCTACTATGCTGTTGGTGCAGTCCCTGTATATGTATATCAAAACTTAATATAGTTATATTTCATGCTGCATTGTTTAATGTGTCAACAGCCTCAGTGTAAGATATTGGATATATGCCCTGCAGTTGCATAGAAGGCAATAGAAGGTTCTTCCACTCACTGTCTGTTCACTGTGAACTTACAGTATTGCTTAAATATCCTGTCTTTATCTTATACCTATTTCCACTGATTATCCTCCTCCTTCCCTTCCAGAGCTTGAGACTTATTTTTAGCAGGCATGACAATAGAATTTTCTAGAGGGTGGAAAAAGAACAACAGTCTTTATGAATTTGTGGTAACAAGTGTTTAACAAGCTTTAAAGAAAATCCAGTGCATTTTAATAGGGTATGTAGATAATTTCTAAATTTCTCTTATGTCTGTCTCATGAGGTTAGTTATCCTTAGTTCAGGTTGGAAGGATGAACAGTAGTGGTGATCAGTTAGCTTCAGGCTTGTTGCATAAATATTGTTATACATGTATGATTAAAAACAGAGAGATGTTTTGGAAGCTGAATGCTAATTTACTGTGAGCAGAAGGTATTTCCGGTGATGTCTTCTGGTTTAATAGAAGTTACCTAGGAGAATGGATTTTGGGCTTGACAGACAGTCTTCAAACTCAACAGATTCAGAATGTCCAGCAGCATATGGAGTTCTTGTTTTCTCTAACCCTATTAAAAATGCTGTTGTTATTGAAATTTGTGCATGGACTAGATAGTATGAAGTAAATTATCGATTACAGATAGAAGAAAACAGAAGCCGTATTTGTGAGTAATTAAAACTGCTGTGTGGTATCACGAGCTGCAGAGCCTACAACAGCTTTCATACAGCGTTCCTGTGGTGTGTACTGCAGTGTTCAGTGACCAGGCTTCTGGTGCTCAGTATCACAAAGGTGACACCCTAAGGCTGTATCTCCTGTGAAGGGCCACATGAAGGCAGAGTCCACTGTACTGCACCCTTTCAGTGTGTCCCCCAACAGGGAGTAACCCTGGGCACCGAAATGGCTGCATTGCAGCAGAGCTTCCTGCGTGCCCAGCAGTTACGTCATCTGCAGTACACTGGCTGTGGTAATGCCTGAGTATTTCCCATGGCTTGGGTTTTTGTTTTGTCCAGAGGCTTTTTATTCAGAGACCGAATTTCAAAGTCACTTTCAAAGAAAACGTCTGAGCATACAAAGCAAGCTTTAAAAAGAAAAAGCAACTGGTTAAGGTTCTCACTGAAGTGTAGTGACTCTGGCAGCATATCTCTGCAAATAAATGGACATTCTGTACTGCAGATTTCTTTCTCAGAACACAGGTTATATTTTGCCTGTTTTAATGTTTTATCGGGTTTTGTAGCAACTTAAAAAAGGAAATAGAGTTTTGTTAAAGAACAACCCACTCTAAATCTGAGGGATTATTGCAAAGCTAAATTTAATTTAGTTAATTAAGTTGCTGTAGAAATTAAAGGTTAGAAGATAGTCTCATAATGGCAGAAGATGATCGAGAGAGGGGCAGATGCCTTAGAAATACAGTATTTCTTACATAGTGTATTTTTTGCAGAGGATGTGGGAGATGAAGGAGAAGAGGAAAAAGAGTTCATTTCCTACAGTATCAGTACTGATATTCATTATGGAATAAAATCAAACAGGTGAGTTGTAAAATAGATCTTGACATTTCCACCCTATGAACACAAAACCTACACAGGCAGATTTACCTCTTTACCTACAAATTCACCTGCAGTTTACACAGTACTTCATGCAGTGTTTTTATCAGGTAGGGCAATAGCGTTTCAAGGAGGAGGCTCTTATAAAGCATGGGTGTGTCATGAGGCTGAAAGGAATGGATTTAGGACCAGCTCTGAGGTTGAAGAAACAAAGTCTTATTAATTTGGCATAGGTGGAGATGTAACACAAACACCTTGGGCTCAATAATCTTTGGTTATGACTGACTCTTATGTACTTGTCACTTACCTGAATGCATATTTGACTCTGAAGCTTCCAAAGATGCCTGTCTCTTTGGTGTGTCAAGACGTATTTTTGGGGAAGACTTGTTTTCATGTCTCTCAGAAGAAAGATTATAAAGTATGATCCTGCAGGTTGGCTTCTGATTGCCATGACCTAAACTTGCAGTCAGATTAAAGGTATTGTAATTGTTGCTTACATTTGAAACATTTGGTCGGTAACTCTCTTCTTTGTTCTGCAGCCTGGCATTCATTAAGCGTACACCAGTGATTGATGCTGACAAACCAGTGTCTTCCCAGCTGAGAGTGCTCACACTCAGTGAAGACTCTCCGTACGAAACACTGCACTCCTTCATTAGCAATGCTGTTGCTCCCTTTTTCAAGTCCTATATCAGGGAATCTGGCAAAGCAGACAGGTAATTCAGTATAAATACTGCACTTCTCTGCAGATGAGTTAAAGTAGGTGTTTATTGAAAAAAATAACAGTGACTGTTCAAGGCAAGTCGTGAAATTTTTAAGCGGACGTTTGCACATGATGCTGGTGCTGACTGTCTCAGTTTGGGGTCAGGGCTGCCCCCAGACCTGTAACAGACACACTCTGTTAACCCCCCTACCCCCACAAAGTGAAAGAGAAAGGGCATAAGGCAGAGAGACTTAATGATTAGAAAAGTGAAACAGCTTTAGTACTACTACTAATAATAGTAATAATAATACAATGGAATATATACAAATATATACAAAACCAGCATTGAACCCAACTGCCCCCTGATGGCAACACGTCACCGTCACCCCCTGGCTGGGGAGCAGCCCCGGGGAAAGGCCCCAGGCTGGACTCAGCCACAGAAGGGTCCAGGATCTGGACTCTGGAACTCAGTTCAGGAGCATGGCTTGGGATCAAAGGCAGGATGGATGGAGTCCTCCTCGGGTGCAGCCACTGCAGGAGCAGCAAAAGGGACCAAGAAGGTGGAAGGGAGGCGGAAAGGCTTCACCCTCATGATCCTTCAGCTTGTATACTGAATAATGAGGGATATAGGATGGAATACCCCATTGGTGAATTTTAGGATCATTTATCTTGTCCGCTCCTCTCTGCAGGTGCAGCCTTTACTTTCTGTCCCCCCTCCATGTGGTACACAAGCTTTAGCAGTGACCTTGGTCTGCATACCGGTCCTTGGTAGCAGCTCTAAACATGGAGTGTTACCACTGCTAAAAGCAACTCTGCAAAAATACACTGTTATCTTCAGACGGTGCAGTTAATTAGAAGAGCTTTATCTGAAAAGTAAAATCATGGAACAGAACCATCTCTGTTCTACCCCAGACCATGACACTGACTCTGGGGAAGTCATTCAGGTGGCTTACATGTTCTGTATGGTTTTTGTTTTGCCTTCTTACATGGAAATATTTGTGTTTTTTCAGAGATGGAGATAAGATGGCTCCTTCAGTTGAGAAAAAGATTGCAGAACTTGAAATGGGCCTCTTGCACCTGCAGCAGAATATTGAAATCCCAGAGATCAGTCTGCCAATCCATGCAACCATTACTAATGTTGCCAAGCAGTGTTATGAACGTGGAGAAAAACCAAAGGTTACAGATTTTGGTGAGAAGGCTGAGGATCCCTTATTCCTCAATCAGCTGCAATCTGGAGTCAACCGCTGGATTAGAGAGATACAAAAGGTAAAAAAAAAAAAAGAGACTACGACAAGAACTTCAATGTAGTAGTCATGTTTTCTTCATAGTTTAACTGGTAAAATACTGCTCCGTGCAGGATCTTCTGAAGATCTGAGACTATTTTTTTAAGTCAAAAGAGACAGTAGTCTAAATTAGACTAAGTTTAATTCTAGACTAGATGAAGCATAGTCTAAACTTGGAGTATAATCTGAATTATTCTGCAAGTAGCTGAGAGCATGACTATTTTGTCTCTGCTGTGACTCAAGTAACTAGCAGTAACTTCTGAATTTTGTAATTATTCACATCTTTACAGGAGATTGAGAGAAACAGATCTTGTTGGTTTGTTATATAATTTGCCCGGGTGCATGTACAGCCACTTCAGAACAATTGCTTCAGTCCTGTCTTGCAATCTCTTGTACTCTTGCCTGTTACATTTCAACAGAAATCTGATGTTCTTCTGTTGTCACTCAGAAGTAGCATCTCAGATACTACTTTGGCTTTTTTTTCCTCCGTGGGCACGGAAAACACATATTGCTCATGGAACAGTGGTGCCTGTTCTGACTCAAGAGCATAAAACAGTTGTTTTCTTGCCTGGCTTGTGTATCATCAACCAGAATAAAAGACACTGATCAGAAAAATGAACAGCTGGCCTTTTTAGGCTGTGCTGAAGGTACTACATGAAGGTCCTAAAACTGGCGTTTAAGACCACTGGAATTAAACCCTGACTCTTGTTGTGCTGCATTTCTTACACTTGTCACTGAGTGCCAGAGCTGCCTGAGGCTGTTCTATTAAAACCTATTAGATGTTAAGGGTTTCAATTAAGTTTAGTAATGGAGCATTTTTGTGCATATATTTTGAAGCATATAAATTAAATAGTTTTCTACTTCCCTTCTATTTTTCTCTATTACTTTTAAGGTGACCAAATTAGACCGAGATCCTGCGTCAGGCACTGCATTACAGGAGATAAGCTTCTGGTTAAATTTGGAACGGGCGCTGTATCGCATTCAGGAAAAACGTGAAAGTCCTGAAGTTCTCCTGACTCTGGATATTCTGAAACACGGCAAACGTTTTCATGCAACTGTCAGCTTTGATACAGACACAGGTAAAATGTCTGTTCAATAAAATTTTTCACATGTCCTGCAGAAATTAAGCTGTTATGAAACTTGAACACGATAGTATAAAGAACAATGCTATTTAGAGTAACTTTGGTATAGTTAAAGCTACAGATTTATTTAATGAAAAAAATGAAAAGTGGTATTCAAAATGTTTTCCATTACATTTAGGTCTAAAACAGGCTCTGGAAACTGTAAATGACTACAATCCACTGATGAAAGACTTTCCACTGAATGACTTGCTGTCTGCTACTGAGCTTGACAAAATAAGGCAGGCCCTTGTTGCAATATTTACTCATTTGAGAAAAATCAGAAACACAAAATACCCAATCCAAAGGGCATTGCGTTTAGTGGAGGCTATATCAAGAGATCTGAGTTCTCAGCTCCTTAAAGTTTTGGGAACCAGAAAACTGATGCATGTTGCCTATGAAGAATTTGAAAAGGTATGTTCATGGTTTTGTAATACTGGTGGCTTTCTTTGTTTGCATTGAATATTGACTTTTGGGAAGCATTTCATTTGGGAGCTAAAGTTCCTGTTCTAAAACTCTCTTCAGGTAATGGTTGCATGCTTTGAAGTATTCCAGACCTGGGATGATGAGTATGAAAAGCTTCAAGTGCTGCTGAGAGATATTGTGAAAAGAAAAAGGGAAGAGAACCTGAAGATGGTGTGGCGTATCAATCCTGCCCATAGGAAGCTCCAAGGTCGTCTTGATCAAATGAGGAAATTCAGGCGCCAGCATGAGCAGCTGAGGGCAGTTATTGTGAGAGTCTTGCGACCTCAGGTAATATTCTTGGTTGTTACCAGGCAAGAGATAGGTGTGAATTTTTCAAAAGCGTTCAACTTTAGGAGCGTTTGCTGTTGCTTTAAGAACCTACCTACACAAAACTAATATCATATTGTTTTGCTGCCTGCTTCCAAAAACAGTCTAGTTTTGAACTCTTGCCAATATGCTTAGCTTTAATTATGAATGTACATCCCATATTATGTGACTGTGTTTGTGTTTATAGACACAGAAAGTCCAGACGTAGAATAGAGGGGATTAATAACTGTGTAAATACTTCAGCTTTGCTGAAACACAGTGGAAAATGAGATTATCCTGCACAGTAGTGGAAGTTTGTAAAGTAACTGTATTGCCCCATTCCTAGTGGAACTCAAATCTGAAAAGACTGAAAGTTTGTTAAGGATCTGATACTAATTTGTAGGGTTTTTGTAATGCTTGTTAGAACAGACTTTTTACCTGTTTGCAGGCCAACTTTGAAGCATCCAGCTGACTAAACTGTGCTTCTAATGCAGGTAACTGCTGTTGCCCAACAAAATCAAGGAGAGGTACCTGAACCACAGGATATGAAAGTAGCAGAAGTCCTTTTTGATGCTGCAGATGCTAATGCGATTGAGGAAGTCAATCTTGCTTATGAGAATGTTAAGGAAGTAGATGGGTTAGACGTTTCCAAAGAAGGTACAGAAGCCTGGGAGGCAGCGATGAAACGATACGATGAGAGAATTGATAGAGTTGAAACAAGAATAACTGCCCGTTTGAGAGACCAGCTTGGTACAGCAAAAAATGCCAATGAAATGTTCCGAATTTTCTCTCGGTTTAATGCCTTGTTTGTCAGACCCCACATTCGAGGTGCCATTCGTGAGTATCAAACACAGTTGATCCAGCGTGTGAAAGATGATATCGAGTCTCTTCATGACAAATTCAAAGTACAGTACCCACAAAGTCAAGCCTGTAAAATGAGTCACGTTCGTGACTTGCCTCCTGTGTCTGGGTCCATAATTTGGGCAAAACAGATTGACAGACAGCTCACCGCTTACATGAAGCGTGTTGAGGATGTTCTTGGCAAAGGCTGGGAGAACCACGTGGAAGGTCAGAAGCTAAAGCAAGATGGAGATAGCTTTCGCATGAAGCTCAACACTCAAGAGATCTTTGATGACTGGGCAAGAAAAGTTCAGCAGCGCAATCTTGGTGTGTCTGGTCGTATTTTCACCATTGAAAGCACTCGTGTTAGAGGTCAAACTGGAAATGTGCTGAAACTGAAAGTCAACTTCCTCCCAGAAATAATTACGCTTTCAAAAGAAGTCCGAAACCTGAAGTGGCTTGGTTTCCGTGTTCCACTAGCCATTGTCAACAAGGCTCACCAAGCAAACCAGCTCTACCCGTTTGCTATTTCTCTCATTGAAAGCGTCCGGACATATGAGCGAACATGTGAGAAAGTAGAAGAGCGTAACACTATCTCACTTCTGGTTGCTGGCTTGAAGAAGGAGGTGCAGGCTTTGATTGCAGAAGGAATTGCACTCGTGTGGGAATCGTACAAACTTGATCCATATGTGCAGCGCTTAGCTGAGACTGTCTTCAGTTTCCAGGAAAAGGTTTGTTTTACCTTTCAAATTCTGAAAAGTTTTTACACTTACACTTCCGTAACGTGTTTTCAACCAAGAGTGGAATTAGATAGTTGATGACCCGTTCTGTAGCTCTTTGCTTAAGCAGCTGTTTGAATTGGCACATATTGGCCAGCTGAATGGATCTTTTAATGCTACTGAAATTGATAAGACTTGCTGCATCCAAATGAAGAGAAGTGACTAATCATGACTGCACAATTATTGCTGTGTATATGTAACGTGTCAAACTAAACATCCCATTTTTCCTAAACTATTTTAGGTGGATGACCTGCTCATTATTGAAGAGAAAATAGACCTGGAAGTGAGATCATTGGAAACATGCATGTATGATCACAAGACTTTCTCCGAAATCTTGAACAGGGTTCAGAAAGCTGTGGATGACTTAAATCTTCATTCATATTCAAATTTGCCAATTTGGGTCAATAAGTTGGATATGGAGGTAGGTTTGAGATGAAGAAGTAGTATATATTTAGAAGAAGCGTTTTAATAAGATGCAAAAATATATTTTGATTATCCTCTGTAGTCACCCAGGCAAAATTCTGTCTCCCCATTCTCTGAAAATTTCAGTGCGTTTTTGGTACGCAAGAGATGCAAGACTTGTTTGGTCTTAGGTGTTGACTTCTGGGATCAATTAAGGAGAGTTTTTGATTCTGCCTGCTAAGTTTCAGGTTATTGAACACTAGGCCAGCTTCAAAACAGTTAAAATGTTTAATTCCATTGATGTCCATGAGGACCAAGAGAAGGTTTGAATAGATATTTAGTGAAAATTTACCAGAACTCTTAAACCTCTTTAGTGACTAAGTAAAGGAGCACTTGATTCTTTGAGGTGCCAGCGTGTGCCTGGTGTCAGTATATGTTGATAGTGGGGATCTTTATACAATGAATATGTATATGGCAGCTTTTTACTTCAATTTGTCTTATTTCCTTTAGATTGAAAGAATTCTGGGTGTTCGTTTGCAAGCTGGGCTGAGGGCCTGGACCCAAGTTCTTCTGGGACAAGCAGATGACAAAGCAGAAGTTGACATGGATACAGATGCTCCTCAAGTGAGCCATAAGCCTGGTGGTGAACCCAAGATCAAAGTAAGTTTTGTTGTCAATTCTTTATGTTTGTTTTTTCCAAAAATGTTGGTCAGTTACTTAGTGCAAGAATTGTATCTGGGGCTTATGAGAGATAAGTATTTATTCTGCATCTGGTTTTGGAGGAATAGTTGCCTCCTCCCATTTAAGTGCAGGTTGATTTTTCAGAAGTGTGCGGTATTTCTTCAAGTTCAAAAGTCTTGTCTGCCTGTAGTACTACCTGCCAGTAAAATTGGGTGTTTTCCTGTTTCTGCAGAACATTGTACATGAACTAAGAATAACCAACCAGGTGATATACTTGAATCCACCAATTGAAGAGTGTAGATACAAACTTTATCAAGAAATGTTTTCCTGGAAGATGGTAATCCTGTCACTACCAAGAATTCAAAGTCAGAGGTACCAGGTAAGTGTCATGAAGCTATATCTAAGTCTGAGCAAGTATTTTCACTGTAGAGTTAATTGTGCTTGATATCTTAGCGTGTTGCTCTGGGACCGAATCTGAGTGCCCTCTAAATTCGTGTGTATCACATGTACAATTGTGGTCCTTAGGTTGGAGTGCATTACGAGCTGTCTGAGGAAGAGAAGTTTTATCGTAATGCATTGACAAGGATGCCTGATGGTCCTGCAGCTCTGGAGGAGTCCTACTCTGCTGTCATGGGAATTGTCACTGAAGTGGAGCAGTATGTTAAGGTAGGAAGCTGACACCACATAATGGTACAGCTAAAACAAACACGGACTTTTTTATCAGTTCTCCTGTGGACTTGGGTGGACATAAAGTCTTTTGGAATACACTGTAGAAGTTCTGAATGTTACTTGTGAAATACCTCCATTAGGTTTGGCTGCAGTACCAGTGTCTGTGGGATATGCAGGCTGAAAACATATACAACCGTCTTGGAGAAGATCTGAATAAGTGGCAAGCCCTTTTAGTTCAGATAAGAAAGGCAAGAGGAACATTTGACAATGCAGAAACCAGAAAGGAATTTGGGCCCGTTGTCATAGACTATGGCAAGGTAAGAACTTGTAATTATTGTTTGTGATTACATGCATTATTTCAGAATGTGTGTAGAACAGAAAATAGCAAGGCCAATAAATTACTATTATGTAACTTTCTTCAATTGTAGGTACAATCAAAGGTGAACTTGAAGTATGATTCCTGGCACAAGGAAGTGCTCAGCAAATTTGGCCAAATGCTTGGCCAGAATATGACAGAGTTCCATTCACAAATTTCTAAGGTAAGACAAGTCCAAATTCGAGTTTTCCACTCTCAGATCGACTGTTCCAGACTTAGAGAACACTGATTTGTGCCCCAAACAGTCCCGTCAAGAACTGGAGCAGCACTCAGTGGACACTGCCAGCACATCGGATGCGGTGACGTTCATCACCTATGTGCAGTCCTTGAAACGTAAAATCAAGCAGTTTGAGAAGCAAGTTGAGGTACGTTGGTCGCTCACGATTCTTACCTGTGGAAATGTCAGGCTTAGCTCTTAAGATGAGCTTTTGTGATACTCAAGTTCTTGAGAACACTTGAATTTCCTATCCTGAGGAATCCTGTGAACACTATAGTGAGTGCTTGTTAAAATATGTTGAGTATTTAGCCCTGCAGCTTAAGTTAGTTTTGTCTTTTTAACTTATCACCACTGTCTCTTGCAGCTTTACCGCAATGGTCAGCGCTTGCTTGAGAAACAAAGGTTCCAGTTCCCATCCTCTTGGCTGTACATTGACAACATTGAAGGAGAATGGGGTGCCTTTAATGACATCATGCGTAGAAAGGATTCTGCCATTCAACAACAAGTAGCAAACTTGCAGATGAAGATAGTTCAAGAGGATCGTGCAGTGGAGAGCCGCACCACTGACTTGCTAACAGACTGGGAGAAAACAAAGCCTGTAACAGTAAGTAGTGATGTTCAATACTCATTCAGCAAATGAGGTAGGGTCTCTGTATTCAGTGAGGAGTAGGCAGTTTTTTTTAATGCAGTTTTTAATTTTAAATTATAGTAAAAGTAATTTTGGTGATTCTGTAGTAACTTGCAAATTTTTTTATTTTGGGGGTGAGCAGAGGCTGGAAGAGCAAAATTAACTTAAAATGTAAGCCTCTGTTAGGTGCAAAAAGCAAGATGACTTCAGTTACTAACGAAGCTTTGGCTAAAGTGAGGTATGTCAGAGGTATGGGTTTGGGTTTGAGTTTTTTTTCCTCCCTAAAGTGATGTTTAGTAAAGCAAGAAATTGCATGTAAAAGTGGGATGAGACTTATTCTGTATTGGTATGTAGCCTTATTGTCAGTGAACAGGAAATGGAAAAATAATGGGGAAAAAAACCAACTTAAGTATTTAGTCTGTGTTTTTAACTTGGCTTCAACTTGATAGTAGCATTTTTGGATTAATGTATCCTATGCAAACTTTAGGGAAACCTGCGTCCAGAAGAGGCTCTTCAGGCTCTTACCATTTACGAAGGAAAATTTGGTCGGCTGAAGGATGACCGTGAGAAGTGTGCAAAGGCCAAGGAAGCCCTGGAACTAACAGACACAGGACTGCTCAGTGGCAGTGAAGAGCGTGTCCAGGTACAAGCTGCTCACACAACTTCCTGTCAGTTTCAGATAAAAATGTTTCAGTTCCACCTCTCTTGCCCTTAAGAGAGAACTTGTAGCCTGCCATGTACTAATGGCAAGAAACAATCTCTGCACTCATTCAGCTCTAGCTTTAAGAGATTGTATTCTCACGAGGCTGTTATGTGACTTGAGATGTGAAAATCTCACCTGGATCACTTGCTATTGCAGTTCTGTTCAATTAATGAGCTGTTTTGACATGTTGGGAATAACTGCTGATGTTTGATACATTTTTTTAGGTAGCCCTTGAAGAGTTGCAGGATCTCAAAGGCGTCTGGTCTGAACTGTCTAAGGTCTGGGAACAGATTGATCAAATGAAAGAACAACCATGGGTTTCAGTACAGCCTCGCAAGGTATTTCACTTCTGCATACATAAACAATGTAAATGGAACTCCCAAAAGTATATGCAATTAGGAGCTGGACCTCTTGAGATAGACATTATCAGTTGTTATGTTCCAGATAATTTTTAGTGTTTAGGTACCTTTTTCAGTGTCCTGTGAGCGTGTTTCTTCTCATGCTAAGCTAGGAAAAAAATAAAAATAGGCTTTGTCACAGCTTAAATAGTTTTGCAGGGGATTTGAGCAATTCCAGCAGTTTTGAAATTGACATTGAACTGCATCTAACAAGAAGAAATTGCTGTTTCTAGATAGGCTCTTGGTGCTCATTGGGGAAAGTTCATCACATGGTTGGATGAAGAGCATCAGTTTTAGTTTAGTGCTCAGGAGGTAGGGAGCAGGAGGAACGCAAAGCCATGGACTGCCCATGACAATACTAGGTCAGAAATCTTAATCAGAGCAGTAAAATCGCATGCCCAGCTGTAGAGGAACCACATCTTATGCAAATACTTACAACGCTGGAAGAACTGTACTGTCTGTAATATCTCATTAGTGAGACATTTCTGTAAGAATTTATAGACAACTTTAAACTTGGACATCTATGTGCACAGTGTTTGCAGAGACAGATTTCATTGTTTTTATGTTGCTGACAGCTTCGACAAAACTTGGATGGTCTGCTGAACCAACTGAAAAACTTCCCTGCCCGCTTGCGACAGTATGCCTCCTATGAGTACGTTCAGAGGCTTCTGAAGGGCTACATGAAGGTAACTTAAACTCAGTTTTTAAAAAGCGTGGGTTTTAAAAGCATGTATTTTGGAGTTCAAGTTCAAGGATGTAACCTGCTTTCTTGTCTTCTGTAGATAAACATGTTAGTTATTGAACTGAAATCTGAGGCGCTTAAAGATCGTCACTGGAAACAGCTGATGAAAAGGCTTCATGTTAACTGGGTTGTCTCAGAATTGACCCTGGGCCAGATCTGGGATGTTGATTTACAGAGAAATGAAGCAATCGTCAAAGATGTGCTGCTCGTGGCTCAGGGAGAGATGGCTTTGGAAGAGTTCTTGAAACAGGCCAGTGTCAACTCTTGGATGTATGCATGTCATAGCAAGTCAAGGGCTTACTCTGGTGGCTGACACAGCTGTAGTTAACTTGTCGGTCTGAGCTGTCCATACAAGCACCAAGACTCCGCTGAACACTGATTTGGGGAGCAGCTTAGGTCTATGTAAGCTTCCTCTGATGAAACTTGCATTGTTTGGGAGAAGCAGTCCTTGATAATGACTGCAGAGCCCCCACCTTGTTTAGGTTTTACCTACTTGCATTATATTCTCAACATTTTTAACAAAACCTTGAGTGTAAGCCCAGTATTCTTGGGTTTAAAAAAAATTTAAAATATGATTGCTGTAATGCATTTCTACTTTGTAACTGTGTTGGAGCAGAAATTATTGATGTCATATCGTAAAGTTTTTTCTTCTTCAGATAAGGGAAGTGTGGAACACTTACGAACTGGACTTGGTCAATTATCAGAACAAATGTCGTTTGATTCGTGGGTGGGATGACCTTTTCAACAAAGTAAAAGAGCACATAAACAGCGTGTCTGCAATGAAGCTATCACCATACTACAAGGTAAAATAGAGGACAGAAGCTAAAGAATCCTCACTTAACTCTGCCTTCCTCTTTTGTTTAGGTTTTACATTTGTCAGCAGTGACTATATTCACTGTTTAAGTTGACAGACAATTGCATATGCATACGTTGTAACTCTCAAACAGTGGGTTTCTACTAATAATTATTAGCACTCAAATGCCTGATACAGTAAAATGAATATTAATGCAGTGTTTAAACTTCAGGTGTTTGAGGAAGATGCCCTTAGCTGGGAAGATAAGCTGAACCGTATCATGGCACTCTTTGATGTCTGGATAGATGTCCAAAGGCGATGGGTCTACCTGGAGGGAATCTTTACTGGTAGTGCAGACATCAAGCACTTGCTGCCTGTGGAGACCCAGCGGTTCCAGAGGTAGCTTTTTCATTTCTCTTGGTTCCATTGTGGCACCATGTGGACAGGCCTGTAACTTCATGACTTCCATGCAGCACTCTCAAAGTTGAAATACTAACTGTATTCTTACCTGATCCAGATGGATTACAGCTTTGCTGTAGACATAAGTTCTTCAAACAAATAAGTATGGTAAGATGTGTATGTATGTAGACAGCTATGATAGAAAAAGAAATTCAGGTGGTTTTTCTTACTAGTTCCAGTCAGCTACCTCAAGGATTTTTCTGGCATTGTGGCTGCAGCTAGCAGGCTGATTTCTCATCCTTTTTTCTCACCCTTCAAATGTTGTTTTCATCCTCTGCTTTAAGTTGCTCTGGTCATCCCTATTCATTCCACACACTTCCAGTTAGAGCCAAGAATCAGATTTATCCATCTCTTCAAGAAATGAAGAAAAGTAGACTTTCAGCAGTGGGACTGATAGATTGAACATTATAAAAGAGTTAGATTTTGTTGTGGACCTGATGTAGATGAAGAGCTATTTTAGGAATTTAGCCTTTTGTTCCATAGGGCAGCTGCAATGATTAGAGAGGCAGTGGTCATTTAGAAACAAATAACTTTTTTGTTCTGCAGGCCTGTGGTTACTAAGTTTGCACTAATGTACTGTGTTATTTTACTTGCAGCATCAGCACTGAGTTTCTGGCACTCATGAAAAAGGTGTCTAAATCTCCACTTGTGATGGATGTCCTTAACATTCAAGGTGTGCAGAGGTCATTAGAGAGACTGGCAGACTTGCTTGGAAAGATACAGAAGGCACTGGGAGAATACTTGGAAAGGGAGAGGTCCTCCTTCCCTCGGTAAGAAGCTGATGTTAGTTGGTGCTTGAAGTAATTTGAAGTTTTTGTGCAGAAGTTGTGTACTGTTCTTTAAAGAGTCTGCCAGTTTTTATGTCTTGCATACATACAAGGACTTATGGCCATTTAAAGATGTGTTATCTAAATACAGAATTTAGTTACAGCTGCTTCTCAGGAAGTGGGACTGTAACCTTACTTGCTCATCCGTGGCTGATTATAGGATTCAAATATTGCTTAAAGAACCATTGTAGCTGATTTCTGCAAACAGAGCTTATATTTTGAACTGCTTAATTCTGGCATTTACATTGGAAGACAGTGTCTGAATTGTCAAAATCAAGTGTTTAAGTCATTGGTTCTGCCTTAACCCATAGTCCTCAACTAGTTTGTCAGCAGTGTAGCATGAGAGTAAGAGTGAAGGAGGTACTGAGTGGGAGTTCTCATTGCCTAGTAGACTTAATTCAATCCCAGAGTTCTGCTGCAGGTATTGTGGGGATGAATGGGTAAAGAAAACCATCCACAGTGTGGAGCATGTGTACACTTCTGTATAGTACAGACCACGTGAACTGATACTTCATCTTAGAACTGAACTAGAAATTCTAGGAAATTTATAGTTCATGCATTTTTGCAAGTGTGGGGAAGTGAGCGTAAATTAATCCTTTGTAGTGGTCATTTGTGAAGCATATGTGATAGCTGGAGTTCTGATACAGATCTGATTTTATGTAATTATTAGGTTTTATTTTGTTGGTGATGAAGACTTGCTTGAAATCATTGGAAACAGCAAAAATGTTGCTAAACTGCAGAAACACTTCAAGAAGATGTTTGCTGGCGTTTCTAGCATTATTCTCAATGAAGATAATTCTGTGGTTCTTGGGATATCCTCACGTGAAGGAGAGGAGGTACAGCTACCATGTTTCTTTTTAAATAAAATTGTGAAATTGAGTGAGTGTAGGATGACTTAAACCTATTTCTTGCAGGTGCTGTTCAAAACACCTGTCTCCATCACAGAACATCCCAAGATCAACGAGTGGCTCACTCTCGTTGAAAAAGAAATGAGAGTGACCCTTGCTAAATTGCTTGCAGAATCTGTTACTGAAGTAGAAATCTTTGGAAAAGCAACTTCAATTGATCCAGCAGTTTACATCTCTTGGATTGACAAATACCAGGTATCCATATGGAACACTAAAGCATACTGCAGCTTGATTGGTTCAGTGAGGAAAACTATCTGATTGTGACTCCTGTTACACAGGCTCAGCTTGTTGTCCTGTCAGCCCAGATTGCGTGGTCTGAGAATGTGGAGTCAGCCCTCAATGGTGGAGGTGGAGGTGGAGACAACAGTCCTCTCCAGTCTGTGCTAGCTAATGTTGAGGTCACACTCAATGTCCTAGCAGACTCTGTGCTGATGGAGCAGCCACCTCTTCGTAGAAGGAAGCTAGAGCACTTGGTAAGTTAAAAAACTCCTTTCCTATTCCTATGGGTTTGCGGGGGTGGGGGATTTTTAAAAGCTTAATGAGAACATTGATTAGTCTAAGACTTATTTTTCCTCTCTGAAATCCAAGTTGCATGTAATTCGAGCAACTGCATCAAGACCTGATCCTGTAGGTTGTGGTATTTTTTCAATCTAGTCAGCTTAGTGCATGATAGAGTAATATAGACTAGCTCAGTGAATTGAGCTTCAGGCTAGGTCTTCCAAATATGGAAGCTACCGATTTTTCATTCAAAAGTAAAATAGCTCATTAAACTGCTTATTGTAATTATTATATGCTTTTGTTTGTAGGTAAGGACTGAGGGAAAGGTGGAGTTAAAATCTTCCTGGGTTATTTCTGTAGATTTTAGAAGGAAACATCTGTTTTAGGACTACAGTTCATAGTTTCTTCAGTAACTTAGAAACTTGGCAAGTAAGGTATCTAGTTCAGTAGTGCAACAGCTTAACAGACTAACTGGACCAGGGTGTGTTGCTGAAAGCTGGGCAAGTCCTTCAGAGCAATCAGCATTGTTGGTTTTATTGTAGCAACAGCTTTTAAGGCAGGGTAGGTCATGATTTCTAGGTGATGGCAGCTTACTGTGCTAATCTGAGAAGCTGTAGGAGTTGTGGCTTTATTAGCAATGGCTTGTATTGCTGTGGTCTAAAGAGTTACTTTGTTCTCCAGATCACTGAGCTGGTGCACCAGAGAGACGTTACAAGATCACTGATCAAAAGCAGGATTGACAACTCCAAATCCTTTGAGTGGCTCAGCCAAATGCGGTTCTACTTTGACCCAAAACAGACAGATGTGTTGCAACAGCTCTCCATTCAGATGGCAAATGCCAAATTCAACTATGGCTTTGAGTACCTTGGTGTTCAGGATAAGCTGGTACAGACTCCTCTTACTGACCGCTGTTACCTGACAATGACACAAGCCCTGGAGGCAAGACTGGGAGGATCACCATTTGGTAAGTTTGTACTGAAGGACAATAAAAGCTTGAAAGGATAAATTTTTATATATTTGTCTCTAATGTATAGCTTTAACGTAAACATGCACAGCACCTATAAGTAAGATAGTGGGGGAAAAAAGCGGTCTCCTGGGGGAAGTTGTAATAGTTTTACACTTCACTGAACAGTCTTCTTGGGGACCATCAGAATCAGCATGCCGGGAGATTACTCGAGTAGGCAGTAGTACCTCAGGTGGTGAACACTAAAACATGTCTGTCCCCCTTGAAAATAGGTCCTGCTGGTACTGGTAAAACAGAATCTGTTAAAGCACTTGGACATCAGCTTGGCCGCTTTGTGCTGGTTTTCAACTGTGATGAAACATTTGACTTCCAGGTAAGCTGTTTGATTAAAAAAATGTAGTCCTTGCTAACAAGCAATAGGAATCTCCTCAGAACTCTGGAACAGCCAGCAGTGTTTGCTTGCAAGGCAGTTATCTCGAAGTCTTAACTGAGTCTGTATGTGTGGGTTTTATGGATGCTCTGTAACAAAGAATGCCTGAAGCAAAAGTGAGGCATAACATTTCTTGGGGAGGGGTTCTGGTTTTTTAGAACAGGTAGTTCTATAGGAGCAAATGAAGGGAAAGGAAAAAGAAAGGGGGGGAGGCTTAAGACTGGCTTCAGTAAGGTAACTTAAACTGTTTAGTTCATGTTGATAGTACTGATAGAATGGAGAACAGATGAGGGCACGAGACTGCCAAAGTAGCTGTTCTGGTACCAAATTATTCTTTGCAACATAACTGGGGAGTTTGCCTCACCAGGTGAAAAATTTTTGAAAACTAAGAAAATCTACTGTGATATTTCAAAATTAACGACATCTGAAAACTGAATTCAATCCCTCTGCAAATCGTAGCACAGCGAATATCTGAAAGTAAAAACCTCAGTCAATTTGATATATAAAAAAGAATATTAAATGTAAATAAGGAATCGTGACACTTCATGGAGTCTGGCACATTACCCATCTTTTCTTTTTTCTGTACAACTGCATTTTGATCAGACCAGGGGTCCATTTAGATAGCATTTGGCCTGTAGTAGTTACTGTAAGAAGACACGTACGGAGTAGTAAAATCACAGATAGCGCTCCTTATTTGCCCCCAGTCCCCTTCCTACCTCTCAAAAGTTGTGAGGATCAGGAGGTCCCAGGCTGAAGTTTGTTATTCTGTTCACACTCCAGGTACTCATTTCTGCACTTAAATTCAGATACACACTTGCTTCTACAGCATTCTTTGCCAGAATTCCACTGCATTGCTATCTACTTTATGAGGGAGCACCTTTTGTCTTTTTTTAATGATTGCTTGGGTCTTATAGTGGGAAAGACAGAGAACAGCTGATGGCTTTTCGTCATAAACCAGTGGATTTTAGACTTCCATCGTATTCCCTCATGTTGCCTTTTGCAGTATCCTACCTTAAAGGTTGTTCTTTAGGTGGGAGCTTTATACTCTGGCCATCCGGTTTACTCTTCTGAAATGTTTTATGGTTATAGTATCCTCCTTGTGATAAAGAACTAGAACTGCACCTGGTATGAATGGTATCAGCAAACAAAACATTATGCAATGGACTTCAGTTATGACTGCTTTGTGAATATACTGCAGTACAGTATGTAGCAGCAGGAAGTTGTGAGCATTTTCTACAATTCTGTGAAGCAGTAAACATTTGAAAGTCAGTTAGAACCCTTTTGTAACTCTTGCAGTACTACAAAGATGGTAACCTACATGTAAATAAAGCTACTTTCTGCCTGGGATGCATTGTATAAAGTGCTCTTTCTTAGTGCCTTTGCCTGTGCATAGGCAAGAACGACCGTGCAGCTTCAGTGAACTTTTCCCTCTACTTGCAGGCGATGGGACGCATCTTTGTGGGACTGTGCCAAGTGGGTGCGTGGGGCTGCTTCGATGAGTTCAACAGGCTGGAGGAGCGCATGCTCTCTGCTGTGTCACAGCAAGTTCAGTGCATCCAGGAAGCCTTGCGAGAGCATTCCAACCCCAACTATGACAAGAGTACGTGGTTGTTCATTCCTAATAGTGTTGTACAGCATCTCTTATGTCTGTCACACTGTTCTGTTGCTCAGTTACGTTTCTCCCAAACAATCCAAAGGTGAAGCTGCTTTCTTATCGAAACTTAAAACATTGAAGTAACTTGCTGCTGGTAGAAATTTGTAGTTGGGTATTTGAGTTGCAGCACTAGAGGACCTGCTGTCCGTTACTGTAGGAAGCCAAAATAGAATAAAGTATGACTTCTCAGGATGATTGGTCATTGACTCAGGTGTGTAACTAAATGCATTCACTCTCTTTTCAGCTGCAACACCTATTACTTGTGAGCTGCTGAACAAACAAGTCAAAGTGAGCCCTGACATGGCTATCTTCATCACCATGAACCCTGGCTATGCAGGCAGATCAAATCTGCCTGACAATTTGAAGAAGTTGTTCCGTAGCCTGGCAATGACAAAACCAGACCGTCAGTTGATTGCCCAGGTCATGTTGTACTCCCAAGGTTTCCGTACAGCTGAAGTGCTTGCCAATAAGATAGTACCATTCTTCAAGTAAGTAACAAATTTGGCTCCAGTCAGTAAAAATAGAGCTTACTGTTCAAAGCTGTAATGGTCTTTGCTACTCGCTAAACACATTGTGCAGCAATCAGTTCAAGTAAATAGTGACATTTACTGAGTGTTGTCTTGGCCCCTATTGAGAATTCAATTGTATTCTGTCTTTTTGCTGCTTAGGCTTTGTGATGAACAGCTGTCCTCCCAAAGCCACTATGATTTTGGCTTGAGAGCATTGAAGAGTGTGCTGGTTAGTGCAGGTAATGTGAAGAGAGAGAGGATTCAGAAGATAAAACGTGAGAAAGAAGAGCGTGGTGAAGTTGTTGATGAGGGAGAAATTGCTGAGAACTTACCAGAACAAGAGGTAATGTGTGTGTCAACTCTTTACTTCTGTAATAACATACAAGATGCACAATAAACAAAGCCAGTAGTCCTACAGTGTTTACCATTGAGCATTAAGCCATGCAAACAAAGTAGTTAAAAAACGTGGTAATTAGATAGCTTAGAAGCACCACATTAAACATGTCTTGGGAGTCCCTGAATCCTTGTGAAAGAGTTGTTCTTACAAGATGCTGTGTTTATAACACTGCCACTCCCATTCCTCAGCAGCTAATACCAAGAGTGTAGTGAAGAGGTGTAAGAAACTACAGTTGCATGAACTGGAAGTCAGTAGGAATGTTTTGTGTAGTTTGAAAGTTGAAACCCCATCAGTGGCTGTTTTTACCAAGACCACCATTGTCTAGTGCTTTATCAGTAAAGCAATAGGTGAAGTATTCCTCATCAAACATGTTTGGTAAAGTGAACTTGACAAAAAAATCTTAACTAAATCATGACTCTCTCCACAGATCCTGATCCAAAGTGTATGTGAAACTATGGTGCCAAAACTGGTAGCAGAAGATATTCCGTTGCTGTTCAGTCTCCTTTCTGATGTATTCCCTGGAGTCCAGTATCATCGTGGGGAGATGACAGCCTTGCGAGAGGAGCTTAAGAAAGTGTGTCAGGAAATGTACCTTACCTATGGTGATGGAGAAGAAGTTGGTGGCATGTGGGTTGAAAAGGTAAAATATAAAGCTGCAAATGTGGAATTGAAGTTTGTGTACAAGACTAAACTTCCTTTTTTATTGTGAAAGATGGAACACTTTTTCCTTTTTCTTGTTTTAAGTGAGCAATGCATAGAAGCCTAGATTGACTATTGAAGTTAAGAATGAATTGGTACATCATTTCTTCTTGTCACAGGTTCTTCAGCTGTATCAGATTACACAGATAAATCATGGACTGATGATGGTTGGTCCCTCCGGAAGTGGAAAGAGCATGGCTTGGAGAGTGCTTCTGAAAGCCCTCGAACGGCTGGAGGGTGTGGAAGGTGTTGCTCATATTATAGATCCAAAAGCAATCAGCAAAGATCACCTCTATGGTACTTTGGATCCCAACACCAGGGAATGGACAGATGGCTTATTTACACATGTCCTGAGAAAGTGAGTCTTCAATAGCACAGATGAAAAAAGGCCATGGGTAATTTGGCCTTCCTAAGCCTTTGTTCTCAAATTAAATAAATATTTCTTTTATTGTAGAATCATAGACAATGTGAGAGGTGAACTACAAAAACGTCAGTGGATTATCTTTGACGGTGATGTAGACCCTGAATGGGTTGAGAACTTGAACTCTGTTTTGGATGACAACAAACTACTGACTCTGCCAAATGGAGAACGTCTCAGCCTTCCACCAAATGTAATGTTCCTTCTTTTGCATAGTTTACATGCTCTCCTATAAACTTGTTGCTTTTACCTTAATCTATGTTAGTATTCTCCCTCTTTCTCACCATTGTTAGTATTGTCCCCCTTTGTCATCACAAGCTGAGTAATACTGATCTCAGATAGTGGTTTGCTGGAGTTAGGAGCTTTTGTGGAAACAGGCATTTCATGTTACACTTACTCTGACCCTCTCAGGCAAACTTTATGGCTTGTATAAAAGTCTAGGGTAGCAGTCAGTAATGATGAACTTACCTTAGGATAGTTTAATGCTGCTGTTGATTATTCAAAGCCTAAATACAAATCGAGTTATTTTAAAAGTTCTCTGCTTTTTTAATGAGGGGGGGCAGTGTTTTGGTTTGCTTTTGGTTTTACTTCAAACTCTTATTTTATATTTCTGCCCGTTAGGTGCGTATCATGTTTGAGGTACAGGATCTGAAGTATGCCACTTTGGCTACTGTGTCAAGGTGCGGCATGGTCTGGTTCAGTGAGGATGTTCTCAGTACAGATATGATATTCAATAACTTCCTGGCCAGACTAAGAAGCATTCCTCTGGATGAGGGTGAGGAGGAAGCTCAGCGAAGGCGAAAGGGCAAAGAAGATGAAGGAGAAGAAGCAGCATCCCCAATGTTGCAGGTATAGTCAGATTACATTTTGGGGTAATGTAAGAAGGCTTGTGCAAGTAGTATGGTGTACTTAGAATTTATGACAGCCTATCGTAAAAAAGCTGACTTCCTCTTTACATCTTTTTTCTTTTTTAAAAAGAATAGTCAAATATGAAGCATTTTGTACCTTAAACAGAATTATTTCCTGCTGCCTGGTAACAAAATGGGATGCAGGTTCTGTGAGCAGTGTTTGTCTCCCCCAACAGATTCAGAGAGATGCTGCAACAATAATGCAGCCATATTTCACATCTAATGGCCTGGTAACTAAAGCACTTGAACATGCTTTCAAGTTGGAGCATATTATGGACCTCACCCGCTTGCGCTGCCTTGGTTCTCTCTTCTCCATGTTGCACCAAGCCTGTCGCAACGTGGCCCAGTACAACGCCAACCACCCAGACTTCCCAATGCAGATAGATCAACTGGAGCGTTACATCCAGGTAAACACAGCACGCTGCTGAGTGACTGCTGTGCTTGATGGGTCAGTATAGCAGCCAGGTTTGATTTATTGTTTGGTTTGTTCCATTACTCTAAAACCAATAGCTGCTTTTGATGTTGCTTACAGAGGTATCTGGTCTATGCAATACTCTGGTCTCTTTCTGGAGACAGTCGTTTGAAAATGAGAGCAGAGCTGGGAGAATACATTAGGAGAATCACCACTGTGCCACTGCCAACTGCACCCAACATACCTATAATAGACTACGAGGTAAACCTTTCTTATGCTACAAGTGTTTCTCTTTTGTGTTCTTAGAAGCTTGCTTTAGATATTGGAATGAAACTGGAAAATAAACCACTAAACTATCTTAACTTTATAGTTTCACAGTTCAGCGAATCAGCTGCCTGTTTAAGTAAACGCATTAAATTTGATACTACAAACTATTCTGGGGATTAAAAAAATATTTTAACTAAGGTTGAGTTATATTCTTATTCTAAATTGTCTGATTATGTTTTTATGCTCCTAGGTGTCCATTACAGGTGAATGGGTGCCATGGCAATCCAAGGTTCCTCAAATTGAAGTTGAAACACACAAAGTTGCAGCTCCTGATGTTGTAGTACCAACCCTAGATACAGTTCGCCATGAAGCATTGCTGTATACTTGGCTGGCAGAACACAAACCTCTAGTACTGTGTGGCCCACCAGGTTCTGGAAAGACCATGACCCTCTTCAGTGCCCTCAGAGCTCTGCCTGACATGGAGGTATGTGAGAGACTCTGTGTGTGCACACACCTGCACCACTTGCATGTCTGAATTACAGTAGTAACAAGTGTCTAATCTCCTTAAAGGTTAAAGCAGTCTTGATTTAGCATGGAAATTGTTTACTAGCCAGAATTCAGTGATACCTTCACTTCAGTCAGTCATGTATACATAGCAAAAAAAAAAACTATTGCATTGAACAGAATCTATATTTATGTCTCAAGATCCTTCACCTAGAAGCTAATTCCTTCCCTTGCTGCCTCAGTAGTACAGGAGCATTCCTCCATTTACTATTAAAAAACTTGTGGTAATGATTGAGAATTGCTCTTGTCCTTCAGTGTATTTAGGAGCAGTACCAGTTGCATGAAGTTGTGATGCTCCAAGAACGAGGTTGGGCAGGGGCTGTTGCTGCATGGTAAACAGAGATCCTGCAGTGGGAAGCAAACAGTATACAGGCAGTAACCTGAAACAGAGATGGCATGTGTACTTCCGCTGCAGAAAGCCCAACATGCCTGTTTCCAGGACTCTTGATATGCTTTCTTTCAAGCCATAGTGTATTTTAACTAATTCTTTTCACTGTTCTCATTTTAAGGTGGTTGGACTCAACTTTTCTAGTGCTACCACTCCAGAACTGCTCTTGAAAACTTTTGATCACTACTGTGAGTACAGGCGTACACCTAATGGAGTTGTGCTGGCTCCCGTGCAGTTAGGGAAGTGGCTGGTGCTGTTCTGTGATGAAATCAACTTGCCAGATATGGACAAGTATGGCACACAGAGAGTCATATCCTTCATTAGACAGGTTTGGTTTTCTTTGTAATAAACTTTTATCATAGCTGTTATTTTCAGGGAAATAGGGTGTTCCACTCATTCTATATATTTATTTATTTTCTAGATGGTTGAACATGGAGGATTCTATCGCACATCAGACCAAACATGGGTGAAACTGGAGAGAATTCAGTTTGTTGGTGCGTGTAATCCACCTACTGATCCTGGAAGAAAACCTCTCTCACATAGGTAATGTATCTAATAATATAGCATCAGAATAGGGGTCATAGCTAAAGCATTGACTCTGTAATGTGTTCTTAATACACTTGCTCAACACCTGCTGTGCTGAAACTTGTGTTCCTTGCTTTTGAACGGACTGCTGATTGGTCGCTATCCTGACAGCCAGACAGTGGACTCGCTGTCAGACTTCTTGAACAACCTATCTGAAATGCTGTGGATATTTGAGAATGCTTTTTGGTCTGAGTAATTTAAGGACTAGTCAAACCAACTGCAGTTACTGCTGATAAGTTTGAAACAAGCTGTTAGTTAATTCTGGCAAAAGATAATGGTAGTAGTACAGACAGCAGTTTGACTCTCTGGGCTCTGTAATATGCTCATCTTTCAGATTTTTGCGACATGTTCCTGTGGTTTATGTGGACTACCCTGGACCAGCTTCACTTACTCAGATATATGGAACATTCAATCGTGCAATGCTAAGGCTGATCCCATCACTTCGCACATATGCAGAACCCCTCACTGCTGCTATGGTGGAATTCTACACAATGTCTCAGGTAACTACTTGTTAAATACAGCCCTAAATTCTAAGTAGAAATCTTCCTTTCATGCTGATAAATGATTAAATGTTAAATGATGCTGAATCATTTAACGTGCATTGTTTTCCTTTTATTTGGATAGTATGTGTACAAGAAGTCAGCTAGTTACGTGAGTTCTGGTGAAAGCCACTGAATGATGCTAGCAAAGTAATATCTTGCAATACCAAGACCTGTAAAAAATAAGATGCTACTTTGGAATGAAGTAACTAACTAAGTTGAAATTTTTAGGAGAGATTCACTCAAGACACACAACCACACTACATCTATTCACCTCGTGAAATGACTCGATGGGTGAGAGGTATATTCGAAGCATTAAGACCACTAGAAACCTTACCAGTTGAAGGCCTTATCAGGATTTGGGCCCATGAAGCCTTACGTCTCTTCCAAGACAGGTAAAACCGACATGAGATGAGGTGGGGGGAGTTCAAAATTAATTTTCCCCACTCCTTACCAACTTCAATTAGAAGACCAAACTAAAGTGTAATTCAAAGTAAGTAGCTGGAATACAAATGGGAACATTTCCCTTTGCTCTGACACTCTTGGAAGTTGTATCTGTACAAAGCAGAACCATATTTCAGTTGTATCACTGCCCTGTGAGAATTTGTACTCACTGACTTGTGTCTTTATCCAGACTCGTAGAAGATGAGGAGAGACGCTGGACTGACGAGAACATTGATATGGTTGCTCTAAAACACTTCCCCAATATTGACAAAGAAAAAGCTATGAGCAGACCTATCCTATACAGCAACTGGCTGTCGAAGGTAAGTAAAATTAAAAACAAATACAAAAAGATAGTTCGGGAGCAACTGAGCAGCAGCTCTTATGGGTATATTAACATGGTAATCAGTGTCCATCCTTTTCTTAAACTGATTTCCAGGAAGATCTTAACTATGATTATCTGAAGTGAACTTTACCACAGAGTTAATAGCTGTTATGCTATGGATGTCAGCAACTTCTGGGAGTGTTAGTTTTCCTGAGATATATTATTCAATACTGCCTTTATGTGCTGTGATATCTCAAGAACACTAACACTCCCAGAAGTTGCTGGCAGCTACTGCTTATGGAATTCCTTGGATAAGGCAGTGACCCTTGAACAGTACTGATATTATAAATTTTATGATGGAGTGTTGCAATCTGAAGTGATCCAGCTGGGCAATCTGCAGAAATCCTGCTGGGTCAAGACAAAGTCTGTCTAGCCTGCCTCCAATCTCTTACTGTGAAATAAATTAGGAGAGGGTGGGAGGGGAGTAATTCTGTCATGCTACTTCGTGGTCTCTTTGGTGACTGGCACCAGAGACTCAATGTATAGTAGGTTCAGTAGGTGCAGTGTTTAAACCCCATGCTGCTGTGACACTCTAGGCTGTGGACATGTTCCTGTGCAAGTTAAATGAGTACATCTTTTTTAAGCTTTTGTAGAGGATGGCTACTTATGTTCTGATAGCTCTGCTTTCATCTGCTCATAAACTGATTCCTAAGAAAAATTCCCTTAATCTTAAATTCCATACTGTATTGACTGGTTCTTATAGGATTATATCCCTGTGGATCAAGAAGAGTTAAGAGACTATGTGAAAGCTAGACTTAAAGTCTTTTATGAAGAGGAACTTGATGTACCACTTGTGCTGTTCAATGAAGTCTTGGATCATGTGTTAAGAATTGACCGGTAAGTTGAGACTTCAGTTGCTGCTCATATAAATAGTATGTAGAGACTTTGTACTTGGGCTGCTCTGTTTCAGGAAGAGTAAGAAAGAATGGAGTATGATCCCATCGTTGTCCACAGACAACATACTGCTGACCTTCAGACAGCAGGATCCTGTCTGGAAGGGTGTGTCAGTTGTGGTGCTAACTTGAAGTTTAGCTGTTCCTGAGGAAAAGCTTCACTAAGGTGACAATACATGTCAAACATAATTGGTTATATTCTTTTTCAGAATCTTCCGCCAGCCACAGGGCCACTTGCTGCTTATTGGAGTCAGTGGAGCAGGGAAAACAACCCTCTCAAGATTTGTTGCCTGGATGAATGGTTTGAGTGTCTACCAAATCAAGGTAGGCATACTAGTTTAACTTAAACCTGTTCATCAAAATTCACATTTCTTAAACATTGACCCCTAAAAAATCCCATTCAAAGCAAACCCAAAATGTTAATAACCAATATTAAATCTTACTAGGTTCACAGAAAATACACTGGTGAAGATTTTGATGAAGACCTTAGGACAGTATTGAGACGTTCTGGCTGCAAAAATGAAAAGATAGCTTTCATAATGGATGAGTCAAACGTGTTGGATTCTGGATTCCTGGAAAGAATGAACACTCTCCTTGCCAATGGAGAGGTAAAAATATTTTAAGTAAATATTTTAAGCACCTTTTTACAACTATAAGCTACAGCAAAACTACTTTTTGAATTAGGTCCCTGGTCTCTTTGAGGGAGATGAATATGCCACCCTCATGACTCAGTGTAAAGAAGGAGCACAGAAAGAAGGTTTAATGTTAGACTCACATGAGGAACTCTACAAATGGTTCACAAGCCAGGTTATTCGCAATCTCCATGTTGTGTTCACCATGAACCCATCGTCTGAGGGCCTGAAGGACAGGGCAGCCACCTCTCCTGCGCTCTTCAACAGGTAATTGCTGCATATTCCAACATGTATTGCAAGTATTGTTAGAACAGTGTGTTTGGGGAAGCCTTTAAAAATGCTTTTTATATTTTTATATTTCAGGTGTGTCTTGAACTGGTTTGGAGATTGGTCAACTGAGGCACTGTACCAAGTTGGAAAAGAGTTCACAAGCAAAATGGATCTTGAGAAGCCAAATTACATTGTGCCCGATTACATGCCAGTTGTGTATGATAAGCTACCACAACCACCATCACACAGGGAAGCTATTGTTAATAGCTGTGTGTTCGTTCATCAGACTCTTCATCAGGTATGTTATTCTCAACTTACACAGATTTCTAGGCCACAGCATCATACACAAGTTTCCTAAAAAGAGTCATTTTTGGCATGCAAATAGATTTAAAACCATACATAATCTACAACTTTTTCTTCCCTAAAGGCTAATGCTCGTCTGGCAAAACGAGGAGGCAGAACCATGGCAATCACACCACGCCACTATTTAGACTTCATCAACCATTATGCCAACCTGTTCAATGAGAAACGAAGTGAATTGGAGGAGCAGCAAATGCATTTGAATGTTGGTCTCAGAAAAATCAAGGAAACAGTTGATCAGGTACATCTTTAAAACTTTGTCCTTTATAAGTCTAGAGTAATTAAATAGATCTCCATGCTTAACATGAATTCTTTCTCCACCTTACAATCAATCTCAGGTGGAAGAATTGCGACGTGACCTAAGAATAAAGAGTCAGGAACTGGAAGTGAAGAATGCAGCAGCCAATGACAAGCTGAAAAAGATGGTGAAAGAGCAGCAGGAAGCTGAAAAGAAAAAGGTAAAAACTTGTTAAATCTCTGTGCATAGTTAATATTCTTAGTTACAAAACAGAGCCTGCAGAGCAAGTACTGGAAGAAGTTCAGCTTCTAAAAGGTGAAACTTCCTTCTAGGTCATGAGCCAGGAGATTCAGGAACAGCTGCACAAGCAGCAGGAGGTCATTGCAGACAAGCAGATGAGTGTTAAAGAAGATCTTGACAAGGTGGAGCCTGCTGTCATTGAAGCTCAGAATGGTATGTTAGCATCTGAAGAGATCATGCTACAGGGCTGTCCCAACCCAGTGTTGGGGGAGGTTTCAATATTGTCCCAAGAGCGAGGTTAAGACACAAACAAGGTCAGATGCCATATACCCAGCACAACTTTTATTACAAAAAGAGAAAAATAGTAGAGAAGAGTAGCGATAAGACAGAGTGGAAACAAAAGGCAGAAATCAAGCAAGCAGTCAGTGGGGAATCGCCAGAGCAATTACCACCACGGGTCCACAGCGTGCTGTCAGGCTGGAGCTGTCTCAGCTTCAGGGATGGGCGGTGGAGCAGGAGCAAGGTGACAAGCAGGTGACAAGCAGGCCAGAGAGCCATGAGCAGGTGAGCCAGAGGTGAGCAGGGGAGGGGAAAAGAGAAAGAGAGGCCCCTGGGCAGTGCCTGCGCCGGTTTCAGTTGAGTCTGGGCTGGGTACTGACGTCCTGGCTACTCTCCAGGTTGGCACACGCTCTTTCAGGGGCACGTGGGTGCCACACAAATGCCTGCTCAAGGTGTCCTGCGTGACTCCAGGCAGAGGGGCTGCCGGGCCTGGGCACCAGGACTGTCTCATGCAGATGCCCATGCTCCACCTCCCCAGCAGGGGGAGGGGGGACAGGCTGTCAGTGCCATCAGGGCTTATGAGATGGCCCCTGACTAGTGCATGTGCTTGGCTCCTGACAGCATGGTCCACAGCCCAGACAGGCTCTGCCGAGCTCACACAGCTCTTCCACGTGCAGTCCTCCATCCAAGGCTAGCTTTGAGACACACACTTCATGGTTTAGTCCCTCACAGGGGCTTGGAGTTAAAACCAAAGCCTAAGGGAATGTGATTTTTGGTGTGGTCTGGGTTGGTCCTGTCTAACAAAAGCATAGGGTCTTAGCATGGAGCTGAACAGTGTTAAAGAAATTCCTAGTCTTTGAGCTGTGATTTTGTGCTGTTAGTAGTACTGATCCTCCTTGTACGGCTTGTGGTTTAATTTCTGGCAGACCAGCTCTATTTAGTTATTCTATATCACAAAGAAAGCTTCTAATCAGAAAGACCAGTGATGCCTTATTGCTGCACAGACATCATACAGTCAAGCTGTCTGTTCGTTACACTGGATAGAGGAATCACTGCTTTAAGTGAATCATTTCTAGGCAGCAGAATAAGTTGCCTGTGCCCAGTTAGCAAGCTGACATTCACAGAAGTTTATCTTGTGGTATAGTAATTTGAATGTTATCCACTAGTATCAGCTTCTCTGATAACCTCAAATTTCTTTGGAGAGTCTTGAAGGATTTTTACAAATCCAAGGTACTTTAATGGACTTGGCTAACTGTTTTTCTTCACAATCGACACTGATGATATTTCTTGCTCTGGTTAGCTGTGAAGTCCATAAAGAAACAGCACCTGGTAGAGGTCCGCTCTATGGCTAATCCACCTGCAGCAGTTAAGCTGGCACTGGAGTCCATCTGCCTGCTACTAGGTGAAAGTACAACTGACTGGAAACAAATACGTTCCATCATCATGAGAGAGAACTTCATTCCGACGATTGTCAATTTCTCTGCTGAGGAAATCAGGTAAAGTGTGAGCTATTTATGTGAATAATATAAAGATATGGAAGGTCTTAACTGAATTTCTCTCTATGTAATTGCTTTGGTAGCACTTCTTTTAAAACTAATTTGTTCCTGCTTGTAGTGAATGGAAAGTGGTACAGGAAACAAACTACTGAAGCAAAGGCAAATCATGCAAACTGGGACAGTTATGTTACTAGTTGAAAGTACTTAAGCAGCAAAAACAGACCAGGTTGCTGAAGGCTTTATCCAAGCTGACCTAGCAGACTCTGACTCTGAGCAGAAGGTCAGAGTAGACACACCTGAATTCGTTTCCAACTCCAGATTTTTCTGAGCAGAGTTCAGCAATTTGAGAGTGGCTAATCTAAAGATACTGTTAAATGCCTTTTATGATCCATAAGCTGTAGTTTCTGAAACAGAATCTTGATCTAATTAAAACATCCCAGCTACAAGTCAGCAAAACTGCTAGGGAATGTTCCTGTCAACTGTGGAAGGCAGGCCAAATAAACGGATACTGAACATCTGCATGTGGACATGCTATGTACTCATGCTGTCTCTAAAAACTTTTCCCTTGCAGTGATGCCATCCGGGAGAAGATGAAGAAAAACTACCTGTCAAATCCAAGTTACAACTATGAAATTGTAAACAGGGCATCACTGGCCTGTGGACCTATGGTGAAATGGGCAATTGCACAGGTAAAGTCAGCACTGTGGGGAAGCAAACACAAGGTCAAAAGAGTGAGCCTGAAGATGTGTAACAATATCTGAAGGCTCTGAATTTGCCTCTGTTCAACTAAACTATTTTAGAATTAAAGAACTGGGTAGATGGTTCATATCAATGATTTTGGGCTCCGTAGTACTGTGCCAGGTAACTAATGGCCACTTGCGATAAAGCTTTTGGGCCGAGAAGCTTGAGGTTTTCAGTAAACAGCAGATACTTTCTGTATGTAGCATCATTCCACGATTGAGAACAGTACAGTTCTCAACTGGAAAATTAAATGTTATCCTCTTAGTAGAGACTGCATAAGCTTTGTCTTGCCTCAGAGCAGGGCATACTCACAGGCACCTCTCCAAGGTCTTTTAAGCACAGTTATAAATACTTGACTAGTTTCCTAAAGAAACAGTCTTTTGAAAAGGTGCCCTGCGACTGAGGTATCAAAGAGTGGTTTTATTTGCCTTTTGGTGTTGAACACAGCAGAGTGATTGGCTTGTTAAAACTGCCTGTTCTGAATGACATGATGTGGAGGCACTGTTCAGCTTGAATTTTGCCAGTAGGCCCGATCCTAATTGTTCTGTGGCTTAGCTATTACTCGATACTTTATTGAGAAAGGCAGACTAGCACAGTACTGGCATGGACACCCAGTCAAGTATGCAAAGTAGTATGCACACTGCTTAATGTGGTCTCAACCCTTCAGATGACTTCCTGTAAATCTACAGAGCAGTAAAAGGATCTTGCAAAAAGCAATTACTTGTGTCTGCTTGGTTTAAACTGGAGTCTTTGGGACTGATAAACAATCCTAAGGTTCTCTTAAGCTATTATTTCTTATACAGGTCACAAGTAATTAAGCTTGAAAAGATGCAGTTGATAGTGCATACCTGAATGCTGTGATTCTTGTTAATACATGCCATTTTAGAAAGTATAAAGGGCCTGTTTACTGTTTACAGTTAAACTATGCTGATATGTTGAAAAGAGTGGAGCCTCTACGCAATGAACTGCAGAAACTGGAGGATGATGCCAAAGACAACCAACAGAAAGCAAATGAAGTGGAGCAGATGATACGTGATCTTGAGGCCAGTATTGCCCGTTACAAAGAAGAATATGCAGTACTGATTTCGGAGGCTCAAGCTATTAAGGCTGACTTGGCTGCTGTAGAAGCAAAAGTAAGACTTCTGTATTTTCCATTTAATCTTTGACAGCTGGAAATTCAATCATTCTGCAGCTTGTGAGCAAAATTGGTTACTTTCCCCATGCAGTGTATTGGAGCAGTCTCTTTCATCTCTGGATGTCATGAAACTTCTTAAGCTACTGAAACCTGGCTAGAGTTAGAAATACCAGCTCATGTTGCTGGTTCATTGACAAAACAGTTCACATAAGGCTTTAAAATAAGTAGAAGGACTTTGCAAATAGGCCTGGATGGATTGTAATTGTAATGTGTAAATGGACTTGCCATGGGAACAATTTCTGTATGTACTTGATCTAATCATTAGCATGTTACTACTTATGTTAGTACTGAGCACTTTTAATTTCATCAAGGTAACAGTTAAAAACAACATCATAAATTAACACTGGATTGAAGAAACAAACAAAATTTCATTCTAAGCTTTTCCATTTGAGCCTTGAATCAATATTTAAATGTCCCAAGAGACTTGTAATACTATTTTTTTTTTTTTTTTTAAATTGTCTAAAGAGTCTACTTCACCATTTATTTCTAGGTAAACCGTAGCACAGCTCTTCTGAAGAGTCTTTCGGCTGAACGTGAAAGATGGGAGAAGACAAGTGAAACTTTCAAGAACCAGATGTCCACTATTGCAGGAGACTGCTTACTTTCAGGAGCTTTTATTGCCTATGCTGGGTACTTTGACCAGCAGATGCGTCAGAATCTGTTCACTACGTGGTCTCACCATTTGCAGCAAGCAAATATCCAGGTACAGATGCAGTTATGACTAAGTTAGCCATAAACCAATTTACCGCAACAGCTAAAACAGCATTAAGACTGCTGAGTAAAGAATGGAGCTGTTGGAAAAGAGTACCTCATAGAGCTGCATTGACTCAAAATGTGTTCGCCAGCTAGCTGGACAGTCTCTAATGAATTGCCGCCCGCGTGTGCTCGTTGCAGTTCCGCACGGACATCGCCAGGACCGAGTACCTGTCCAACGCTGACGAGCGGCTGCGCTGGCAGGCCAGCTCTCTGCCCGCGGACGACCTGTGCACTGAGAACGCCATCATGCTCAAGCGCTTCAACAGGTACTTGCTGCTAAGATACAGAGTCCTGAAGCAACACGCTCGCAGCAGGCGGGGTTTGCACCTAACCAAGAATCACATTAACTTTTTCAAAGCACTCTTCCACTGTTGTGAGGGTTTCTAAAGTTGTAAAGGCTTCTCAGCCATGTGTAAGCATAAAAACTCAGTCATCTTTGCTTGCCTTTTTTGTTATACTTAGCTGCTAAAATAAGTTGGCTTCAACTGAAGCTATTTTGTTGTCCAAATACAGGCTTAGCTTTGAAAACTCTGAACTGAAATAAGTAATTGAACACAGCCAACTTATTCCTTCAGTATACAAGCTTTTAAAGTTGACACTAATAATGCAACCTAAATTTATAAAACTGCTTGGAGGTTGTCTGCAGTCAAAACCCAAGTAACAACTATGTTTTATTCCTAACTTAGGTATCCATTGATCATTGATCCCTCTGGGCAAGCAACAGAGTTTATCATGAATGAATATAAAGACCGTAAGATAACTCGTACTAGTTTCTTGGATGACGCTTTCAGGAAGAACTTGGAAAGTGCCTTGAGATTTGGTAACCCACTTCTAGTCCAGGTTAGTTGCATGACTGTGTAAAAACTATTAAAAATTTTTGAATTCTGCCCTGTGTACTAGAAAAGTTTGCAATTGTTCTGTTAGTAAGGTGCAAACAACTTTGTTTTCAAACTGTAACTTTACACGTAAATCAGTACTGAGTGATATGTGAGTTGTTAATCCTGGGAAAAATACAATCAGTGAGTTACACAATCAAAAGAAGGTATGTCCTTTTTCCATCATTCCAAGGTCAAATTTTCTTATCTTGAAATTATCTTTCTTTACGTCCACTCTATGACTTGCACCCTGTCTATCTATTCCTTTGTTTCCAGATGCTATCTCTAGTTACAGGTAATAGGACCTATTATGGCTTGTCATGTAGAATTAAATCTGCTCTGAGGAGCAGGAAGAAGTTTCAGTAATACGGAGAAGTAGGCAACTGTAGGAATAGTTGACTTTCACTTGAGATGAACATATTTTCAGTTTCTTAGTATGAAAATGGGAAACAGAGGATTAGCTCACAGGTGAGATTAGTATCTGTTGCTTGTGCTGCTTAAAATAGGGTTTATTATGCATTAGAACTAAAGGTCACGACCATTAATAATAATCACCTTCTGAGATTTGTATGGCAACAGCCTAAATTCTGTTTGTGTAGCTCAACCACAAATCTAAAGTGGAAATACTTTCTGAATGTGATCTCTATTCCAAAGCAACTGCAAATAGATTTGTAGAACTTTAAGCCCCAGGATTTTTAGTTTGAAATGCTTGCAAGCAACGGAATCTTTTAACACATCTCTGCTTCTAGGATGTGGAGAGCTATGATCCAGTTCTGAACCCTGTTCTGAATCGTGAAGTGCGTAGAACTGGTGGCAGAGTTCTGATTACTCTGGGAGACCAAGATATTGATTTGTCACCATCCTTCGTTATTTTCCTCTCCACCAGGGATCCAACAGTAAGTTTTTTTAAAAAAAAAAAAAAAGGGGTCTTCTGTTTGTAGAAATGGTATGTCAGAGAGCTAATAAAGTTCTTCATGCTTCCTGTGATAGGTTGAATTCCCACCAGACCTCTGCTCTCGTGTTACGTTTGTGAACTTTACAGTAACTCGCAGCAGCTTACAGAGCCAGTGTCTGAATGAAGTCCTGAAAGCTGAAAGACCAGATGTTGATGAAAAACGCTCTGACCTCCTTAAGCTTCAGGGTATGCTTACCAAACTTAAAGTAACTTTCTCCTGTTCTAAAACAAAACAGTGGTTTTAATATGGCTGTAGATATACTCATTGAAATATCTTTATAGCTGATAATGTTGCTTTTTCAGGAAATCCAATGGCAAAGTGTACACAATTCATATAATTCTTCAAAACTAACACATTTATATTACATGTAACCTACCTTTTCTTCTAATTAAGGTGAGTTTCAGTTGCGCTTGCGTCAGTTAGAAAAATCCCTGCTACAAGCACTTAATGAAGTGAAGGGACGTATCCTGGATGATGACACCATCATTACTACTCTTGAGAACCTGAAGAAGGAAGCAGCAGAGGTCACCAGAAAAGTAGAAGAGACTGATATTGTCATGCAAGAAGTGGAGACTGTTTCTCAGCAGTACTTGCCTCTCTCTACAGCGTGCAGCAGTATCTACTTCACTATGGAGTCACTGAAACAGGTCAGATGAGTTGTTCTTCCTACCAGAAGTTTCATGTATTTACTGTTTGAACCAAATAGGTTTTGCCTTAGCTGTGATATTGCAGTTTGATAGGCATAAGCCATTGACTATCAAAGAGCAGGACTTGAGTGAGAAAAACCAAACTTTTGTCTTTCAGATACATTTCCTCTACCAGTACTCCCTCCAGTTTTTCTTGGACATCTATCACAATGTCTTGTATGAGAACCCAAATCTGAAGGGAATTACAGACCATACTCACCGTCTCTCAATCATCACAAAGGATCTCTTCCAGGTTCATTTTTTTAATTAGTAACTGTAATGTTTTTAATCATTTTTGAAGTGTCAGAGTTTAAGGCCTCTTGCACTACTAACTCCACTGTTTTGTTGGTAGGTGGCTTTCAACAGAGTGGCACGTGGCATGCTGCATCAGGATCATATAACATTTGCTATGTTGCTGGCCCGGATTAAACTGAAAGGCACTATTGGGTAAATACTTGTTTTCTTACTTCATTCACTTGAGCTGAAAAAGGGAAGGATGTCTTGAAGGCATCTAGCCAAGGTCTTCTTTTCCCTTAACCTTAGAGAGCCTACATACGATGCAGAATTCCAGCACTTCTTGAGAGGGAAGGAGATTGTACTAAACACTGCATCTCTCCCCAAAATCAATGGCTTGACTGTGGAGCAGACAGAAGCAATGATGAGGTTGAGCTGCCTTCCTGCGTTTAAGGACATTGTTTCAAAAGTTCAAGCTGATGAGGTAAGTGGCTAGGGTTTGTTTCTGCAGTAAACTATCTGGTTAAGCTTTTCAGGTGTCTGCTTTAAGAACTTCATGCTTGTAAGTAAGCTCTCCTAGTATGAGAAGGAAAGCCTTACAGATTAACTAGTTGTAGTTGTGGAAATTAGTATTTGTACTTCATTTGTAGTCCAGCTGTAAAACTTGAGCTGTAAATACCAGCATTGTTCATCACTCAGCCTTAGAAGCATCTTCATCATTCATCTGACTTTGAGCTCAGCGTTGGTTCCTGTGGTAGCAGGAAGTGTGACACTGTGTCTTCTGCTGCATTGCTGTTGTGTGGTAATTCTGCAATAGAGGGGAGCAGCCCTAGCCACACGTAACATCATTATGGGGGGCTCTTGGACATTACTGTTTGGAATAAATCTGGATAGTGCTCAGCTGATGAACACTTTACTCCTTCTCCTGACCTAAGTGTTCTAAGAATACATCTGTGTCCTGACTCTAAAACTGGTGTGTTCTAAAAGATGTCCATACCTTAACTAGTACCCATTTGGTTGCCCTGCCTAGTTTTTATATTAAAAGTTTAATTCTCTTTATTCTGTTTCATTTTGCTCAAGCTGTTTAACCTGAGGTAAAATAATATATAGCTTGGCCTGAGACTTGGTAGAGATCTGTAGAATCAGGGGTGCTGGAGGCAATGCAGAATTAGGGGATATCAATTAAATTATTGGACACCCCTAAAGAAAGCATAGTAGACAAAGCATAATTTGAGTTTTACATGTGGATTTTTGCTTAAAAAAAAAAAAAAAACAAACAACAGAACTTGGAAAGATTAACTGAAGAAAAATTAGTCGAAAACTTACTAAATGTGCTGGACAAACTGTAGTCTTGCTCAGGAAAACATTCCGAGCATTTATATATGAAACACTGAAACAATGTGTATCTAGAAGACTTGGAAAAGACCAAACTATGTTGAATGTTGGACAATATTTGGGGATAAGTTTAATGTTTGACTTAATTTTATTAATATAATAGTACTTCTGTTTAACTAACAGTGCTAGCCCTGTCTTGTTTTTAAAGACTTATTTGTTGATAGAAACTCAGATGCTTCATCTGATACTCAATATAAATTTTTATTCTAATGATAGATGACAGGATATGAGCATTAAATGGGAAGAATCCTGTCAACTTGTGCATTTCATTGTTTAAGTATTTAGCTACTTATTAGACTTTTTAAAGATCTGTTGCAAATCCAAGGCTAGCATAGTCTGGATTGTACCAAGATCAACCCTACGCTACCAATACTTGTCTCCTACTGGAAGTTGGTACATAGCAGAACACTTCTTCAGTACGTTAAATTCCAGATTTTAATAGTGAGATTGAAATATCTGTTGCATCATGAATAGGACCTGCACCTTGAAGTAGATGTTTTTGGTGCCATGAAACTCCTCCTCAGTTTTGGAGTTTTTTTTTCCATTTTCTTTCAATACAGCAATTCTGTATCTGGCTGGATAGCAGTTCACCAGAGCAAACTGTGCCATACCTTTGGACTGAAGAAAAACCTGCAAGTAAGTTAAGTTGCACTATTGTCCACACCAATCCTACTGTACTAATCTAAGTAGAACTACTATGATTTTAAAGCAATTCTAAAGTAGAACTTTAATTTGGATCTTAATGCCTAAGAAAATCATAAACTTGGGATTGTGCAGGAACCTCAGGTCTGGTGAATTTAGTTTTGTTATTTTGCTTGATTGTTTTTTTAAAAACCAAACTTTTGTAAGCAATAGCTACTACATTTGGTTCCTGCACTTGAACCCATGATGTAGTCCTCCACTAGGGATGAAATTGACTTCTACAATCTCATTAGATTACATAATAGTTTGGATTAACCTTAGTCATTGCAAATCTGGAGGCAGCTTAATACTCTAAAAAGATCCAAGACAGGATTTCCTGAGGACAGGACTGGCCTACTAGACAGTTTCCTCTTGTAGTTGTATCTAAGCATGAAGTCTTAATTCTTGCTGCCTTGGTGCTAATTTGTTAAGAGTTAGAACTCAAGGATAACTGATGCCCGTCAGTTCCTCCACTATCTGAAAGGTAACATTAGGAAACGTTTGCTGTGATCATTCAGGGCTCATTCCTGTTGGCTTTCTAAATTAAGCCAACATGCTAAATTAAGGATTTTAAGTATGTGTTTACTTACCATAAAGCTGCTTGACCATGAACTGAAGCAACTCTGGGTTATCTATTCTATCCATGCTAGACAAATAAATAATCTGTCATTCTGTTAGACTTTATTATTGAACAAGTTAAAAGGTCTGTTGTCCCTGGAAGTTAAAATCACTTCATGGCAGTACTTCTAGCCTGTAGATTCTGTAAACCGGTGACATTTCAGTAGAATCCAAAAGCAGTTTGTCAAGGTAGGCTTTTAAAGGGCTCACAACATGAGCAATTGAGCAGGTAATTAAAATGTTGCCAAAAACAAACCAACTGAAGATGCATGGTAAGTTTCTTTTAACTGTCAAAGTGGAGACAGAATATAAGCATTCCTTTAAAATGTTGCAACAGGCCTTTCAAAAGGATAATTAACTTTGTAAATGTCTACTCTTCAGAACAAGATGGGAAAAATTTAATGGAGATTTGGAGAGGAAGATGTTGAGGATGGTTTTCTTACCCATCCATCTAATCCTGTCTCCTCTTTTCAGCTCCTATTGGACAGGCCATTCATCGCTTGCTTCTGATCCAGGCCTTCCGTCCAGATCGTTTGCTGGCAATGGCACATACCTTTGTTTCAACAAATCTTGGAGAGTCTTTCATGTCCATTATGGAGCAGCCTTTAGATCTGACACACATCGTAGATACAGAGGTAACTCACCTGGTTTTGAAAGGGTAAAATCCTGAGGTAAATCTGAGTGCCACCTTGCATGAGTTCCATAGTGAGTAAAGCTGTCCACTGGAACATTTCTTCCACTTATCCCTGTGGTATGAGGAGTGGATTTGTCAATGTAAAGCTAAGAGTAACATCTAATGTTTTTAGCTGACCAAAGGGGAGAAAAAGTAAGTTTACTGCATTCTAGTATTCATGTAGTGACTGTTTCATACATCTCCTTTTAAATGTCTTGGCCAACAGGTGAAGCCTAATACTCCCGTGCTGATGTGTTCAGTGCCTGGTTATGATGCCAGTGGTCATGTTGAAGACCTTGCAGCTGAGCAGAATACACAGATTACTTCTATTGCTATTGGTAAGAACATGCCCTGTTTCATCATCTAAGCGTAAATGAAACCAGTACCAGTAAGAGCTTTAGCAACCCTTCTGTCTTTTAGGTTCTGCTGAAGGGTTTAACCAAGCAGATAAAGCAATAAACACAGCCGTGAAATCTGGAAGGTACGTTCTATCTCGTTTTTAGCTAGAATACTGCCTAACAGAACTGTAAATGGGGGGAAGGAGGAAGTAATCTACTGGCTACATAGATAAAAACTGTCAGTAAAAAAAAAAAAAGGTAAAAGGGACTGTCTTCTGAACTGAAATTTGCAATAACTCAAGTACAGCTGTTCACAACTTCTATTTGATTTAAGTATTTTCAAGAGGAGTAGTTGTATCTGCAAAACAGGAAAGTTGGCCCATTTACAGTAACAGTAACTTATTCTGTGTAGAAGACAAGTTTAAAAGAGGGAGGAAAATCTGTAGTGTTAATGTCATACTCTGTTATTAGTGATTTTAGCCAGGATCCATAAGCTGTACATTAAAAGCACTTATTCTGTCTCAAAACTTCACAGATGGGTAATGCTGAAGAACGTACACCTGGCTCCTGGCTGGCTTATGCAACTAGAAAAGAAGCTACATTCCCTACAACCCCATGCTTGCTTCAGGCTTTTCCTTACCATGGAGATTAATCCAAAGGTAATATTGATTGGAAATTTGATTCTCTCCTCTCTCTTGGCTTGTAGAGCCAAGTGTGCTATCCATGAAAAGATTACTCATGACTGCCTTTATGCAATGAAGAAAAGAAAATACGTCCCTATCAGAGTAGTTACTAAGCCTTGGTTCCTGATAACTTAATTCTAGCTGAAAACTTCATACCATTCCTTTTGCTACCTCCACTACCCTGAAAGAAAGGCATGACTTCACTGTGTGTGGTCACAGTGAGGTTTTGAAGCTAATGCAAGTTGTGCTGTTAGAGGGATTTAATTTAGTGAAGGCTAAGGGACCTGGATTTGAGTTTATTAATCTTTTCTAGGTCCCAGTGAATTTGTTACGTGCTGGCCGAATCTTCGTGTTTGAACCTCCTCCTGGTGTAAAGGCAAACATGCTGAGGACTTTCAGTAGCATTCCAGTTTCTAGAATGTGCAAGGTAAGACTGCAGTTTGCATAGATGGAATTTCATCTTCTTACCTTTGGTGATAAAACCTCAGCTTCTAAGATGTACACAGAAGTTTTTTTTTTTCTCACAGGAGTAAAGTAGTAGTTGCTTCTTCTGTTGTTAGAATGTATTCTGGTTTTGTATCAATGTAGCATTAAACCTGGTATTTTCCAGCCTTTTAGCAGGCTGTGATTTTTATCAATTCACTTGAGTAATAGTTGCATTTTTATTTTTTCCTCTGCACTTCCTAGTCTCCAAATGAGCGTGCTCGGTTATACTTCCTCCTTGCCTGGTTCCATGCCATTATCCAAGAGCGCTTGCGCTATGCTCCGTTGGGTTGGTCCAAGAAGTATGAATTTGGAGAATCTGATCTGAGATCTGCCTGTGACACAGTAGATACATGGTTGGACGACACAGCAAAGGCAAGTAGTATTGTGCACAAGTATGCTTAAATTACTTAAGATCTTCAGTAAAACAGTCCATTTGGGAAACATTTTGTAAGTTAAATGAGTAGGCACAAATAACCTGATGGCAATTTAACTTCGTTCTTGAATTTGCTTATTTGAACAGAGGAGATGTGGAAAGGACTGTTTCCTGCTAATTATGCTGCATTTTACTTACAGGGTCGCCAGAACATTTCACCTGATAAGATCCCCTGGTCTGCACTGAAGACACTGATGGCACAGTCTATCTATGGGGGTCGTATCGACAATGAATTTGATCAGCGCTTGTTAAACACCTTCTTGGAACGTCTGTTCACTACTTTAAGTTTTGATAGTGAATTCAAATTGGCTTGCAAAGTTGATGGACACAAAGATATTCAGATGCCAGATGGAATCAGGTATAATTTTTTTTTCTTTATCCTGATCTGTATAGCTCCTCTTTTTTTTAAATTTAAAAAAAAAAAAGAGAAACCTCTAACCTGTATCTCTGTGCTGGAATTCAGCTATATAAATGTTTGTCTCAGGCAAAAAATTACCTTGCCATGCTAATAGAGGAAGCCTTCTAATTAATATTAAAACTCTGACTTACAGGCGTGAAGAGTTTGTCCAGTGGGTTGAGATGCTGCCAGATACACAAACGCCATCATGGCTGGGCCTGCCAAATAATGCTGAGAAAGTTCTTCTCACCACACAAGGTAAAACTAGAATGATGTCTTGCATAGATAAGCCACATTTTCAACTAAAAAGCAGAAGAGAAATATAAGTCCTGCTGAGGAGTTGATAGCTTTCATCTCTTCCCTCAACATAGTTGTTTTAAATTCTGCAAGGTGAGACACTTGAGTAGTCCAGGAGCTTGTGAGTTAAAAAAAATTGTTAGATTCAGCCTTCCAGATTCAAGCTCCCATCTTGATTCTGGGAAGCTTTATTGTCAGCTATGGAGCCATCTACAGCTAGGCAGTGATGAATCTTGGGTCTAGACTAGGGAAAAGGAAAAGTCTAGTTCTTGCGTGTAGTAGGATGTTTCCATCTTGATGCCACTGCTTCTCTGACAGCATATTTTCTATTTTAGGCATTGATATGATCAGTAAAATGCTGAAAATGCAGATGCTGGAGGATGAAGATGATCTAGCTTATGCAGAAACTGAGAAGAAGACAAGAACTGATTCTACATCAGATGGTCGTCCGGCCTGGATGAGAACCCTGCATACCACAGCCTCTAACTGGCTTCACCTTATCCCACAGACTCTAAACCACCTGAAGCGGACTGTGGAAAACATTAAGGTAAGAACTAAATTTTAACTAGAGTGGGCATAGGAAGTGCACAAGTCCTGGTGCACTGGAATAAGTGCATTGTGGTTTGCAAATACCAACTAAGCTGTTGGGGGGGTCAGTGGACCTTGTACCAGTGCTGATTCTGACTGCCACAGTGGTTTAGTGCCCTGCTGGGTTTCCTGAAATGCTCCCAAAAGTTAGTTTATGTCTTCTGGGGATTATTGCAAGAAATACAATGACAAACTGTCTATCAAGGGTACAGCTTCTGACAGTTCTCTTTGGACACAAGTGCTTCCAGTCATACTTGTAGCACACTCACTGCTATTAATGATGTTGCCTTTAGAGACAGTGCGTACTAATTACTGCTAAAATTTAGTGATGGTCAGTGAGGAGAGATAAGGCAGCAGCTTCCACTAACTGGGAACAGAAATTTCAAGGGCTGGAGGAAACTTTTGAGATCTGGACAGTAATACCCTAAGCTCGAACTCAGGAATAAGCTCCCCAGTTAACTGAATGTGCCCATGATTGCCTAACTACTTGCAAAGACTTACTCTATGGTAGTAGGTGAGAAATTTTTTAAAAGAAAAAACTCTGATTTAAAGAAATACAGAGTTGATTGGAAGGAGCTGCAGCAGGCAGTCTACATTAATTGTTCAACTAAAAAGTTTACTGTGTTGCTTCTCCAAGGGAGAAGAGTGTGTTGGTTGTAAGAGTCTCTGCAATCACTTTCTCCACCGTAGACCGTGTCTTCATGTTTAATGCTTGTAGTCACGGTGTCACTGGTCAGTCCGTCCAGGATTTTGGGGTTGCTTTTTGTAGCAGTTCTCCAGCAAGAACTTTGATCTGCAACTTACTTTCAATATTTTGACAATCAGGATCCTTTGTTCCGGTTCTTTGAGAGAGAGGTGAAAATGGGAGCTAAACTGCTTCAGGATGTTCGTCAGGACCTTGCAGATGTGGTTCAAGTGTGTGAAGGAAAAAAGAAACAAACCAACTATTTGCGTACACTTATAAATGAACTGGTGAAAGGTATGGTAATGCAGATTGGCATGTCCCAGTACTCTCTTTGCCTCTTGCACCTTGTAGTTAGAGACTGTTACACTCAGCAGCTTAAAGAAAAAATGGCGGCAAAATTGGGTTTGACTTTACCATTTGACACAAGCAATATCTCTGAGTCGAGCATAAAATTCTACATGGTTTGATCTGGTAGCTAATAGTAGACTTTTTTTTTACAGTTTATATCAGCAGCATAATTTCTAAGTTGAAATTCTTTCAGTCTTTGAATTGTGACAGAACAAAGTTGTTTATACCACGAAGGGAGTAATAGTGCTCCTATAAAATCTCCTGGAAAATATTCAAGTTCTTTAAACTTCTATTTCAAGATGGCACATAAATGGGGAATTTTCACACATCCTGCTCCTAGCAATACATGAAGATCTGCTGTCTGCCTGCCTTGAACAAAAGCATTTCTTGAAACACAGATACTTGACCTCCTCTATTTTTTCTAAAGAACTTAAATCTTCAAAAACTTGAAAATAAATTACTGCTGCATATAGCTGTGTGTAACTGAAGTTGATGTTGAAAAGTTTCTGTAACTGGATGATGTTTTTAAATGAGCAGTGGACCTGGAGGCCATTTGCTTTGTAATCTTTGAAAATGCTTTCACTTACTGAAGAGCCTTTCAAGACAGAGCTTGATATCCTGGTCCAAGTCTTAAATGGCTTTCGGGAGAAGTGTCAGAACAGTGTGTAATTTCAGCTTGTAGGCAAACAAAACTTAATTCTGATCCCATTTTTCCTAGGTATTTTGCCTCGTAGCTGGTCTCATTACACGGTGCCGGCTGGCATGACGGTGATTCAGTGGGTGTCGGACTTCAGCGAGCGCATTAAGCAGCTGCAGAATATCTCCCAGGCAGCTGCTTCTGGTGGAGCAAAAGAACTGAAGGTACCCCATCCTGACTTCTTCTAGGGGTTGTTGGTGGAGCTGTGTAACTACTTCACAAAGTCATGACATCAAGGCTTCTAAATAGTTCCTCAGGCAAAACAGCTTCAGTCAATGTTCTCTGAAGTGTGCTTGTAAATACTGTTGAATATCTCTTGACCTCCAAATGGTAAAGTTCAGCAGAATACAAATCGAAGGGAAACCTCATGTTTTAAAATGACAAAAGATGTAGCCTTAGAGGAAAAAGCAGTTTAGGAGTTTCACAATGTCAAGTAGCAGCAGGAAAATTTTCATGTAAAGAGGTTGCTGAAGTAATGTTTATGATAATTAATACTGCAGCTGGTAATGCTTTTTTAAAATTTCTTCCCCCTCAAATAGAACATCCACGTGTGCCTTGGCGGCCTGTTTGTACCAGAGGCATACATCACTGCTACAAGACAGTATGTTGCCCAAGCAAATAGTTGGTCCCTTGAAGAACTCTGTCTTGAGGTCAACGTTACAACCACCCAGAATGCAGTACTGGATGCATGCAGTTTTGGAGTCACAGGTAAATGTGTCAGAAAGAAAGAGTCCTTGCTCTGAAATATTTTCAGGAGCTTCTGGTATTCTATGGGCTATATCACATGAAAAAGATCATATCATTGCAAAAGGTAACACAAACTTTCTGAAGTTATTTCAAGAATAGTTTGATATTAGTAGGGAAGTAATTATAATGCTAATAAACCTCAAGACTCAGGTCAGTATATATTTAAGTGGTATTAGATTGTGTATCTGCTACAACCTCTTTATTTTGCAGTGTGAAATGCTTACCTTTCATTTACTGGACTTAGCCCTTATATCATACACAGGAAGACAATCTTTGCATGGGTGAAAGATCTTAGAACTCTGTAAAGTGTATTTCCATTTACAGGCCTGAAGCTCCAGGGAGCTACGTGCAGCAACAACAAGCTGTCGCTTTCAAACGCCATTTCCACCGTGCTGCCCATTACGCAGCTCCGCTGGATCAAGCAGACAAATGCTGACAAAAAAGCAAATGTTGTAAGTATCAATAAAAAGAGTTTGAAAAATAACTCTCGTAATTAGGTATACCTAGCAATAGTTTTCCTGAAGCTTTATGGATATTTTCATCATGCACCACAGATCAAATTATTCTTTTCTAATACTCTGTGTCAGCTGGTGCCTAAATTTTGGGCTAGCAGCATACTGTTGCTTAGGTCTTTCCTTTGATAGTTAGTTAGGTAATAAGGTGAGGCATCCAAAAATACTAATGCTGTTCAGGCCAAAACTTGAACTTGTACTTACTTATATAGAAAGCTGTGCTTTCAGTGATTTTATTGGGCCTTTTCTCATATTTTGAGTATTGAATTATCTGAGACTAAATTCCCATCTCGTAAGTACCAGTAGTATTATAGAAGCTTCTTATACTCTTCAACTACCTTACATAACTTGTTCTATGCTCATGTTTTTCCCTAGGTTACTTTACCAGTTTATCTGAACTTCACTCGTGCTGATCTGATTTTCACAGTTGACTTTGAAATAGCTACTAAGGAAGACCCCCGTAGCTTCTATGAACGTGGTGTTGCAGTTCTCTGCACTGAGTGAAAAAACTTGTTTTGACTGGTTAATGTAATCGTAATTGTCTTCTATGTAGTATTCACCTGTACCTTTGTAACGTGGTTAGGTTGTCTAGTGGGTTTGTGTTAAGTGGACTAGAAAGAAAAGTGGCAGTGCAACTGGAAAGCTGATAGGCTGGATTTATTTGAAGGAATATTGGATGAGATTTGTAGATGTTCTAGTTGGTGGATCATGCTATATGAAATAAAATCTGTAGCAAGACTCTTGACTCTGTTTCTGGAAATAAAATTCTTACAGTGATTCTTTTTTTGTCTGGAACCTGTACCTGTGATCTTTTCAGAGAATAACAAGTCAATGTTCAAGTACATTATTGACCTTCACAGACCTCCTGTGGCAGCTGGTTCAGCTAACCCCCAGTAGCAAGAACCTTGGGATTTAAGTCTTCAGTGCAGTAGGACACAAAGTCTGACATTATCTGCTATGACCCTGATGCCTTTGCATTAATTACTTGTAATAAACGCTCTTACTTGAAGTAACCTGCATTTATACAGCTGCTGAGATGCATTCAGAAGCTGGAGTATCCTAAACAAGACTTGCTTGTCCTGTTGACCACAGGGACTCCTCTTAAGCTGCTTTTATGATTTCGTGTTTCATTAAGCCCAGGAGGATAGCAGTAAATGTTTAAACACGGAGTTACAATATTATGTCAGAGATTCACATGTGGTCAGCTGTTACCAAATTAGGGGAGCTGAGAGGTCCTGCAAATTGGTTGGGTTGGTTTTTTATGGTTTAGGTATTCTCTGAATACCTAAATGTAAAATACCTGATGTTCTAAATTCATTGGGCAAGTATTTCTACTCTTCCAACACTCCTGTCAGAGCAACTAACTCTAATAGTGGCTAATAGCAAGTGTTCAAAGAATACAGGTGCCTAGCTTTTCAGTCTCAAACTTCAGGAGCTCACTTCTTCCTTCCAGTGATTTCTCTGATGAAAGCAACGACTTCATGAACCTGCATCAACTACTATTTTTTTTTGTGTTAAGTGGTTCTACAGCACAGGCCTGTGCTGGGAAGACAAAACTGCTCTTACCTCAGCCTACTAGTGGCTGAAATAGAGAATTCTTGCTGTGTGCCTGCTCCATACTGTTTTGTATAGTTAGTCTGTGGAGGTTTTATTACCTAACAAAGAATACATCCCAGATGAGTGCATCATGTAATCCTTGTCTGCTGCCTCGTATCCAGTTGTGAGGAGCAGAGATGGGAACTACATGTACCAGCCAAGATCAGTTTTAACTGTAACAATTTCCTCGTTCATGTTGCGGTTTCTGTGAGTTGCTTTCCCTTCCATCACCAGAAATAGTATCTGGAATTCACACTGTCACTCCCTCTGAGATCACTGCAAGCCCCTTGTACCGCAAGGACACAGACCACTGCCTGCTCAGTGTGCTCTGGGCACCAGTTGCATTATGAGCTCAACTAGGTACAAGTTTAGCTGTTAGCAGCTCAGCTGAACATGCTCCTTTCTTTCAGTAGCTACTGTGCACAGCTCCTGGGCTCCAGTACCAGCTTACAGCTACTATAAAAAGCTCCAAACCAGTTCCACATATTGGCAAGTACTAACAACGAGGTCAGGAGAGTCTCAGATAGATAGATATGCTGGGAGTGGCTAAAGCTTCCCAACAGTTCAGCTCTATGTGCTGACTTCTGCACTAGGCCTCAATTAAAAAAAGGCCAAATTTTTCAGTGGAGAAGTTAATCCACAGTTAGATTCTCTTGCTGAATAAGCAGATGGGGGGTGTCTGAGTATGGACTGTCCCATGTGGCTTACCCTTCAACTTCCTTCTCTCATGATGAATCCTGTATTTTTCCTAGTGGATAATTTCAGTATGCTGTGTTAAACAGCTGGTTTAAGCAAAATCCTCACTAGATGACTTTAGGGTTCAGGTCAGTGGTTTGGTTTTATTTAGCTTCAAATGAGGTGGTTGAAGACTGCAGCAGACAGCTAGGACTGAAAAGGTGCTGAAGGGCTTGACTGCATCACAATAGTACATTTTTGAAGCTTTTTATGAGTCTTAATTCTACAGATATCTGTGGCCTAGTAGCAGCAGTACACACAAGCCCATAGCTGCAAGGGGTTTGGGGTTTTGTTTGCAATTAACTTCAGCGTTCACTGCAGCCTTGATTGCTGAGACAAGTCAGCAGGCAAGCAGAGTAGCTTATGTTTTAGGGCAAAGGCCTCTGAATCTTTCTGTTCTAACCAGTTTGTTTCCAAGCTGATTAAACACCACCTCCATGTCTCCAGGTTGGGGTATAAGGATGAAAGCAAAGTTGCTTTAATAAAAGAAATACACAGCTGTTAGCAGAAGCATGCAAGGCTGGAAGTTAAATAGTATTTTGGGTGGCTTTCCACCTTATGAAAGAAACTGCAAATTAAAAATCTCTGCCAGTCATACACAGCACAACTTCTCTCACAAGTAGCTAGTACCAGCATATTTCAAGCCAGTTCAAAACAGGTAGGAACAAATACTTTAGTGGCACAAGTCACTTTCTTTGAAGAAAAAAATAAAAGCTATATTGCCTTTAGTTGTAGTCAGTTCAACTTAATGCAATTCAGTTGTTTATAGGTAAATCCCTTAAGACTATTTACCCTACAGCTACTTCTCATGCAGTAGGTCAAAACCTTTTTGAATTTGCACTGAAATGGAGCAGGTCCCTAGAGGTACTAGGTACAGGAGTTATGCTGGTGCTTCAAGACACCCCAGGCACCTAAGTAGCACCCGAGCACAAAGCTTAGCTGTGATTCTGTGGACATACCTTAGCCAGCTGTCACTTAAGTTGTCACACAAGCTTATCAGTTGATTCCATCTCCTCAGGTGAATCTCAAACCTTAGAGTACACAGTGCAGTTGCACTTGTAACAGGCTTGAGATAGTTTGTTTACAGCTTGTTCTGTTCAGGTACCATCTGCAGAAGAAATCTCTACCAGGTTCATTCTCCAGAAGCAGCAGTTTGTCCAGTGATTTATTCATAGCTCAGATTAAGTTGCACGGAATTTCTTTCTTAGTTTTTCACTAGCACCTCCTGGAATGGGAACCCCATGTTTTCTTTTAGTTAGGGGCTGCTGGGCCGTTGTGCCACCACAGTCAGCTGCTAGTAGAGGTAGTGGAGTGCTGTCACCTGAGCTTGCGAGAAGATCTGCAGAGGCGGGAGGGTTAATACTCACCAGTAAGGGGTGGTCAGGTGTCAGCCAGGTGGAAGTACCTGCTCCTCTGGCTCTAGACAGTTCAGATGATTGCAACAGGCTTCTCAGGAAATCCTTCCCTTGGCTAGGAAGTTCCATGGGTTCTTTGCAGTCATTTACTGTCTGAATTTCACCGACCTTTGTTTCTGGGCAGGGCTGGTCTGGAGGTTTAGGGAAGGACTCTCCATCTTCCGAAGTATCAGCATCCTCCAAAGCCTTCGGGGCACTGTTCACCAACAGCGCCATTTTTCTACTATTTAAAGAACTCAAACTGCAGCCAGCATGAATGGATGCATCTTCTGAATCACCATCATAAGGATCTAAAAACTGAAATAAAAGTCTCTCTAAATATGATGGAGGCTTATTTGCCCACAAAAAAAAAAAAAAAAAAAAAAAAAAAAAAAAAAAACAGCAAACAAACGGGGGGTTAAAAAAAAAAAAAAAAAAAAAAAAAAAAAAATAGAAGCAGCAACATACGGTGTGCTTTAAAACAACTTTCAACACAGTCACAGGCTTACTAGGAAAGTTTCTCTGTTTATGCACACATTCCCACCTATGTTGTAATTTTTGGATCCTACACTGAGAACAAGGCTGCTGCATAATAGCCAAACATACTTGCAGTCCTCTGGAGTCCCTCGCTTTCCTGAGTCCTCCAGCAAGTGGTCTAGGCACAACCTATTGAAGATAAGTTAACATAGGTTTATAAAGCACCTTCCTATGAATTGTTGATCAAAGTAAATTTCCTACAGATGAGGAAGCCAGATTGTCCCCTTGCTAAAAGATAGTGAAAAGTGCCTCTCAGTCCACCTTTTAAAGGTCAGGTAAAGTTAGCCTAAAATAGAGGGACTGAGGAGGGCCACGGTAAGTCTTCCTGCACTTAAAACATTGATATGAAGAGAATAATGAGTAACTGTAGAACTTGCCACCACAAAAACAAACCAAATCAGCATTTAACTAGTAGTAGACAAGACAGATTTTAGAGTGCTTCCCTCCTACTCCAGTCCCTTTTTGTTCCTTTACATAGGGATAGTCTGAAATCCTTATTAGGCAGATTACAAATTTACTGTCCTTTGAAGAGCTCTGTAACTAGTCAAAGTCCTTTCAAGCAGTCTCTATATCACTGCTGTAACACTGAGGTTCCAGGCTTCTTAGCTCCATATGATTAAACATGGACTTGTCCAGACATGAACAAAGAGCTTTCTTCATTAATTTATGCTGGAGAAATACATCACTCTAAAATAGTGCTTATAGCCTGAGCCTATTTAAAAAACAAACATGGCAAAAAAAACCGCTCCTTTTTTAGAAACAAACCATAGGCACAAAACAGCCACACAAAGAGGAAGAATATTTACTGCAAGGAAAGTGCTCACAAAAGGGCCTCACCACCAGAGCTGCCTGGGGAACAAGCTGCCAGTCCCTGCTGTGTCTGCTTTCAGCGGGGAAGGAGGAGGGCCCAAGCAGAGCTGCTACAAAGCAGGGCTTGGCACTTCTGGGCTCCTCACAACAGGAACTGAAGACTTTAGCAGAGGAGGAGCTGAAGTCTAAGCCCATCTGTGACTGTGTTTTTGTGCTAGTTCAAGGACACAGAGACATCCCCAAAAAGCTTCACCCTGGATTCAGCAGGCATTGGGAAGTTATTACAAAGGCTTTCACATCTAATAAATCACACACATCTGTCATCCTTTAAGAGTCCTCCCCTCTATTGGAAACTGAGCTGACTTGTACATACAGAGACAAAACGTACTATCTTGTCTACTGTGAAAGAAGCCAAAGCCAGTGGGTAGTGCTGGGCAATGAAGAAAGCAGTTGCTGCTTCTCCAAAGAGCCCAGACACCCTTAGTCCTCACCTGGCACCTCCCTCAGCACCCTCAGTGAGATCAACCAGTTTTTCATCCAGGATGGCACCTTTGCAAGCCCCTCTTTCCCCCAACCCAGCCATCAGAGTCCAGCCAGGCAGCTGGACCTGCAGCCTTGTTTCTCTCAGAAGGAACAATAGACACCCCCAGCTTTCCCCTGTGCTTCCTGGAAGGTAAAGTGGTGGCAGGTTCCCAGCAGAGAGCTTCCCTAAGCCACAGCTCACAGCAATTCACACAGACTAACAGTGAGCACCAATTCTGAAGGCTTTTACCCAGAAATTACTTAGTTCTCCACTCCAGAATCAGATCTTTTTCATAAAAATTAATCACACTGGTTTGATACAACAACATTCAGGAAGTTACCAGTATTCATCAGTAACTGCCACGGCAACGGAGCTGCTCTCTCGCTCTCATCCAAAATGGACAGTGAGAAGGTCAGTTCTTCACCCAGAGCTGTAGAAATCCTGCTGGAAGTTAGCCAGCAGAAACAACCCAGTGCCTTTGTCTGTCTAAAACACTGGCAATTTCCTGCCTCATGCCCCCAGCATCAGTGTTACTAGAATTACTAACAGGTGTAAGGAAGAGCCCGATGGCCAGACTAATACTGCATTTGGGGTTGTTGGGATTTTTTCCCCCCCTTTCCTTTTACACTCACAACCCTTGCAGCCATGCCATAGACTCCCACTACTGAGAGCAAAGGAAGAGCTGGATACCCATCAGGGAATCCCAACACCATCAAAATGCTTCACAGAGTCAGTTCTTACCTCCACACTGGATTCAGACTCGGACTCCGTACTGGACTCTACCATGCACTTCTGCTGCAGAGGAGAAACAGCAAGAAATGCTACTCAGAGCAGAAGTTTCTGCAGCTTCGGGTGGAAGCTGAAGATCTAGTACAAACTGCAGGTGCCATGTTTCTCCAAAGCTTTCCCATCTGTTGCCAGCTTATGGGATATTTGGGAGGACGTTTGCGGTCCTGGTTGGGTTGTGCAGTTGAGGCATACGGAATCGACAGAAGTCAGCCTCCCACCCTGCTTCCTTGGCAGGAAGCTATCCAGAACATGCTTTGCATTTGCTAGGAACAGTTACTCCAGGTCTGTAAGTAACTCTACAAAATGTTTGTTGATTTGCACTGAGGTTTGGTTCAATTGATTTTGTTTGTTTGTTTGTTTGGGGCTATTTTGTTGTTTTTGGTTGGTTGATGGTTTATTGTTTTTTTTTCTTCTGGTGAGCCTACATCTCAGAAACATAGGTGCAGATTAATGACTGAAACTACATTCTAATTTTTTCTGAAGCTGTTGTTACAGAGATCTTAAAAACAAGTAGGCCCCTTATTCCCCAGGTGATAGCACAGAAGTGGAATATCTTCCCCCCTCCCTTTTTGTTTCTTTGCAGGTGACACCATTTGAATTAATTCATTAGCTCCTGTTCCTCACACACTCTTTTCCAGTACAGCTAGCTGTACTACCAGGCTAATGACAAAGCAACTAACACTTTCTAAATGATATTTTAATAAGGAGATAGAAAAGCAGTGATTAAAGAGTTACCATGTATTTATGTGCCAGTCTTTCTATGTGGTCTGGGCTTTTAACAGAATCCTTCATTTCCTGAGCAGCTACTAAAACAGGCAGAGGGTAGAAGAACATATTAGAGAAAATCTCCTCGTAGGTAAATTGCCTTTACATAGTAGCTCCCTTCATTCTAGAAAAGTTGGTCAGTTCTTCACAAAGCCTGTGTTAAGTTCTCAGTCAAAAGCAGCTTCTGCTTAAAAACAAACAAGAAGCAGCCACTGCCTTCTACCAAACAATGACTTGCTTCACTGGTCCTTCACTCTGCTTGAGAAAATACAACTTTTAAAAAACAAAATCCACTCTGTAAAGTGGATTTTTATTTTTAAAGTCACTACAGGATTTCTAAACCCTCAAGGAAGTATTTATACTCAGGACATGAAAGACAGACTAGAGAGGGACAGACAAAGCCACGCTGAGAGCCCTGTACCCCAGCACTCAGTCCCTGTACACCCACCCCACAACCAACAGGGTCTGTAACAGGGAGCCCCCTTTCCTCTCATACCCTCCATGGGCTTCCCAGCCCCACATCTCTTCCTCCTCCTCCTCCTCTCAGCTGAGGCCATCCTGCTCCCAGCACCTTCATCACCCCCTCCAGCTTTATAGGCTGGGCCCCCGGCTGCCCCACCTCTCACACATGCCCCACTCAGCTCCCTCAGCCTGGAGACTTCACTCTTCTGAAAAAGATGGTGGCAAAGCAGGGAAAAGGGAGTGAAGCCCTCCTGAGAAAGCACTTTGTGCCCCTGCTAGAGGCTGCAGGCTGCTCTTCACCATGTGTCCACTAGAGCTGGGCTGCACAGCAGAAACACGCACAAAGCAGCGCGGCAGCTCGAGTCCTCCGGGCGTCGCGTTGTTTTAGGTGTACACGTATACATAAAGCACACATATACGCAGACGTATGCACGGGCACCTGCAGCTGAGTTTGCAAGGCCTGCTCTTGCCAAAGACGCTTCCTCCTGCCATTGGCTGCAGCAGGCCATCGCCCAGCTGTGGGGGGACAGTTGCAGTTGGACACACAACGCTTTCTCAGCATCTCACTCACTGTCCATCACATGTGATTTGGAGGACTCAGATACCATCACCCTTACTTACCACCACTTGCTGAGAAAAGGAGCAACAATTTTGCTCTTTTTAAATACCAGGAATAATATTTTTTCAGATTTATTGGAGAACTATTAATTGAGTCCAAAAAGCAGATCTGATTTGGCCCTTCAAAGGCCACATCTCTATTCCCTTTCTTCTCCTTTTTATAGGCAAATGGGAAACTAATTATTTTTACTTTTTCAAATCTGGGGATGAATAGCTCTTCTTCCCATTATTTCCTTCCTGTCTGCCTTTCTTGCACCATCCTGCACAATGCAGAAGGTACTATTATTTTAGATTAGTTTTTACATTGATATAAAAGCCTCAGTAAAAGAAACATCTCACTCTGGAGCCAGCAGTGGATTGTCACTCCGAAAAGGCACCTGGAAAAAGTCCCTGGGGAGATGACAGTAAGAGCAGCTACACTGGGAGCAGCCCACAAACTTCACAAGCCTTCCACCCCACTTCTGCCTCAAGCTGAGCTAGCTCCTATTGCACACACCTCTTTTCTTCCCAGACACCTCCTTTTCTATCTCCTTACCTTCTCTACCTGGGCCAGGATCATCTGATGGTTATTGCCCTTCTTTGGATTCTCCAACCACTTTCAAAACAAAACAGAACAGAACAGCCAAAACTCTCATACAACACCTCCCACCCCTGAGGTGGGAACTAAGAAGCACTGTGTTAGTGCCTGCAGTGCCAGCTGAGTTGAATGAGCAGATATGATCATCATCCTTAATTCAAACACATGGTTTGTAGTCCTTTGTCCAACAAAAGCCTGCCCAAAATTAGCTCCTGATGCTTTACAAGCAACAGCTGTTAGCAGCAAGGCTCCAGCATCTGAGGCTCAAGAGAACTGTTTGTCTGTGAGGGATTACAGATGAAACCAGGACTGTGAGGTTGAGGCTAGGCCAAGGCTTGCAGAAGAGACCCCCTGCCTGCACCTATCTGCGCAGGGTTAAGGCTGTGGGGGTGCAGTCAGACAACAGAGTGCCAGGGAAGATTTGGGGTTTGCACTTTCCAAAGCACCCACACAATGCCATTGCCACCCAGGGTGGCTGCCAGCAGTACCTGGCTGGTGCAGGGTCAGCAAGGAGGGTGGTCGGGGGGTTACAGAGGCTCAGAAATGCTCACTCGAGCTGTTTGCTGCAATCATCTGCTGTGCTCAGTGCTCTGGCTCTCCTAGTCACCCTTGGAAAGAGCCCTTGACCCTGCACAGACCTGTGCCAGCCCCAGGTAGCTCTAATGTCCCCTGAGCCCAGGCTGTCTGGCCAGCCGAGAACACGGCTGAAGGGGATACACTTCCTCTCTTGTTTTCAAAGGTGTGATGTCTCCTTCTCCTCCTACCCACGGGTGCCCCCAGGAGCCCAGCACTGTGAAATCCTCTCTCAGCAGACAAGTTCAGCCTCTGCGTTATAACTTCACATCTAATAAGTCACACATGTATCTCTGTCATTCTTTAAAAAATTCATCTCCCCTCCATTTGAAATATAGCTAACTTCTGCATACAGAGACAAAACGTACCAGATTGTCTGCAGTGAAATGGGCTGGAGGAAAAACTGTCGAAACCTACAGAAAATGCATGAAAAAGGCCTTAAAGCTCTGGGGCTGAGGCCAGCAGCATTCAGCTCTTGCAGAGCAAACACTGGAGCTGGAGCAGAGGCTGCACAAGGCTGTGTGTCCATCGGGGAAGGGCCATGTCTCACTTCCTGCCTGCAGAGCAGCCAGGACTCATATCTTCAGGAGCAGATTTAGGTGGCAGTTTATATTAATCCTGAATTATTAATTAATAACCTTAATACCTCTTATTAGTCAATGGAAATAATGATCATTTAGCTGCAGATTGCATCTGTGAGCCGTGAGCAGGGAGCTGATTCACAGTGAGCTGTGTTTGACTCGTGGCTATCTTGTTCCAGCCAAACCTCCCATCATAAGATATGCAAGGGGCATGGGATGAGCTGGGGCTTTGGCTCTCCACATGCAGCTCTGCAGCTGTGGTTGGAGAGCTGAAAACAAAGCAATCAAGCAAATGATACATTCTCTGCATGAGGACAGGCGGTGGTGAACTCTTAGGGGGAAAAAAACCCCAAAACTCCTGTTTATGTACTGAGCATGACATTATATGGTATGGAATATCCCTTTGGCCACTTTGGGCCAGCTGTCTTGGCTGTGCCCCCTCTCATCTTCTTGTGCCCCCTCCCATCTTCCTCAGCCTCCTTGCTGGCAGGGCAGCATGAGAAGCTGAAAAGTCCTTGGCTTAGTATAAACATCAGGGTGTTGTCAGCAGTATTCTCACACTAAATCCATAACACAGCCCTGTACCAGCTACTAGGAGGAAGATAAACTCTGCCCCGGACAGAACCAGGACAGCTCCTGATCTCTGAAGGCCAAGATGATGCAAGAGCAGCCTTTTCCCTTAAAGTCACAGCCCTTCCATAAGAATAGGTTTCCACCCTGCCCAAAGAGCCCAGGCAACACTTTATAGTGCTTTTATCTCCCTTTTCTCCCAGACCAGTGCCACCCTGCTTCCTGACACCCACCACCTGTCCCTGGTGGCTCTATGGCTGCAGGTGCTCAACTGCTGCTGCTGTTGATGCCCCCCCAGCTGCCAAAGCCAAGGCAGGTGCTGCCAGGCAGGATCAGAGTGAGCAGAGATTTTTCTATTAATTATAGCAGAGGGCTTGACAGAGCACATGCCTGTCTTACCATGAGTCAACTTTGGGGAGCAGTGCCCATCTCTAAATCTTAGTCCTCAGGTACTGTTGGAATTGCTGTATGGCAATGAAACCCAACACCAGTATTGCTTGTGCTAGTTAGACATCAGGAGTCGTGTCTGTCACACATGAAATTTAATTCTTTATTTTAAATGCAAAATGGGATTGCGTTGTGACGAAAGGAATTTTACTTCATTTGCAATAGGGAACAAGTACCATACCCAAATTCATCAGATGAAGCACGTGCGGATTAGAGAAGGATTATCTGCAGCCAGTTGGCTGTTTGAGTCAACCCACTGCCAAACACCAATCAAGAACATTTCAGTCAAGCTTGAGAGTGCTGTGGGAAGATAGAAACAAGATGCTGCAAAAATTGCAAGGTCTTGTCTCACACTGCATATTTCTGTCGATATGCAGCATAGGAAAACTTTCAGACTCCACTCCCTATTAAAATCAAGCTGTGAGCAAAGGCATTAAAAGTACAGCTTACAGCTGCTTTGCAGAACAGAAATTTGCTTTAACCTTTATGTCATGTGTACTTGTACGAATGCTGCAGTACATGACTGGAAGTATGGGCAAACTACAGCTGCTGCTGCAGTTGCCTTATTCCCACATTTTACCTCAAAAAGTACTACTGCACCTATTATTGTTAAAACATGGCTGTTAATTCCTCACAAAAATAAGAGAACGAAGGCAGCCTTTCAACTCCTGCACTCACAGCTGTTTGGACCCAACAACATCCCATTGTTATCTTCATGAAGTCTCCCTGTGATGTGCGACAGAAGGGTGTGGGAGGCAAAGAGATGTCCTTGGTGTCTCCAGCCTCTCTGTGCTATATTCAGAGGCAGCTGCTCTGAATACTCCCAAGGAAACGTATCCAAAATACTGGATATTATGTGGCACAGCAACCATGAGGAGTCGGTAAGATTCTCAGGAGCTGAACTGGAGATTAGAAAACATAACTTTGTTTCTTGATTTTTTTTTGTGTGTGTGTCTTGTTGCATGGAATCATTTATCTTGGAAAAATCACTTCAGCCCTTTTTAATGTTGTTTCCACATTTGTAAAATGTAGGTGTAACACTGTTTTTCTTTAACCTGCCCTTGGAACATCACAGTTGGCCAGGGAAGATGAAAGGCACTAAATTTTCTCAAAACAAAAACAAAACCAAACATCTTGCTTTAACAGAGTATTAATAACCCAGGAAGCCATACTGGCATTTGGAGAGGGAATCTAAAGACTGGCCAGACTATTGCTGCTTTACTTCCAAGTTTGTTCATGAATAATGGAGAGGAAATATTTTGCATGACTTAAAATACAGCTCTTTAGTCACCCATAGATTTCTTTGACAAGCTGATGATATTTTGAAGATGAAATATTTTACAGCAATGTTATCCACTGTCAGTTAAACAGATACAGAGTTAAAGATTTGTGAAAGATTGGCTCCTAAAGGTGCAGTTAAGGCTCTTAACATGTTTGAAGGAAAAGACAAATATGTATACAATGTCTAGGACAAGATGACCATCCTTGAAGCTATCAAAAATGATTAGTTAAGGAACTCTTAATCTAGAATCAGTTGTCCTTGAAGAAGGAACATCCTGAAAAAATATAAACCATATGTACTTAGAGATTATCTTGGCTTTATGTAGTTTTGTACCATCAGCTAAATGATGATTAGTGATATCCTTAAGCTAAATAGTCTCATTATAATACTAAAAATCACACCCACAGGGCAAGGGACCCGGGCCCAGGTGAAACCCCTTCCTCACAGAGCAGCATTGTATGAGTAAGGGTTGTGTAATCATATGCAAATTACTAACCAATCAGTGTCGATGGGAAGTTCTTGGAAAATTACCAGTCGATAACTCTGTGTATGAAAGGAACTCTGAAAAGTGCCTCAGGCTGCTGGCTTTGTGGGAAACCACCTAGCACCCAAACTGGCACAAGTTTGAAATAAAACAGTATCTCATCTCAGTGGGTGAGACTGGCTCATTGCACACTGGGTACCAGACCCAGTTTTGGGATAACAGTGATGTCCCTGGGGTATCCACATCCCCTTCTTTCTTTTGAGGCTGTACAAGTAGGGCATTTTGGCTGCCTCCATTGCCTCAGCCACTTCCTTAGGTATAAGACTGGGGTCTTGTACTTAGAGTACTGAGGAGGCAAGGAAGGTGACCAGCTCGTGAACCTGCAGGGTCCCTTTCCTAAAACCCCAGAGAAAAACCCCTTTCCCTAAAACCTCTTGTACCTGACTAACATGCTTTTTTTTTTTTTTTTTTTTTTAATGGCCTCTGTACGTTCCTCCTCGGCTCAATTTCATCAGTAAATGCATCATCTGAAGAAAGCAGGCTGGAAGTTGAGCTGAAGGCTGACACACAACACTCAGCCCACCTGATGAGCCACCATGTGGCTGCTGGACTGATTTCTCAGTGTGCTCTGCAGGCTCCAGCACAACGAAGTATTTGAAGGATGCAGCTCTGGCATCCCCACATGTATGCCCACACTAAAGGCACCGTTGTTTCCCCTGTGCCATGGGATCTAATCCTATCAGGTGAAGGACGAAGGCTACTCAGAGACTTCTCTTATATATGTTCTGCCTCACTTTAATTTTACTTTAATGATTTGCTGAACTTTGGGGGCCTATGTAATGAAAGCAGCCTGCTTTCTGTCATGTGGAGTTCTTACCTGGATATGGGCATGGCTTCTGGGGATGAATAGTGCTTAGTTTAGTTGCTAGTCCCAGTGGATTTCACGTCAGCTGAACATCCAGAGATGCATTAGCATCGCTTGAGGAATACAGTACATTTGCCAGCTGCTTTCAGCCTTTTTTTTTTTAAGTATTGTGGTTATACTGCTGTTTAGACAGGTAGAGTGGAGAGCACAAAAGCTGAACAGGGGCTTTGTAAACTGAGCGAGGACTAAGCTGAGTCCTTGCAGTAAGCTGCTTCTCTGACTGGGTTTTAGGAAACCTTTCCAAGCCCCTTTACCTGAGGAGCATACACAGCCCTTTCACCAGTGACCACGCAGCGAGCTGGATGCATGTGCTCCATGGAGACCAAAATGCTCAAGCTGAAGTGTCCATGGTCAGCCTCAGCCTCACACGCTGGAACTGCCTTGTTACCAGCAGCCCAAGTGGGGAAGCTTTTTGGTTTAAAATAACAGCTCACTCACTTAGGCTGGGGTCTGTGGGATCCTACAGGTATTACAGGACTTCAGGGTGACAGCAGTGTTCAGGGAACAAGATAGTACAGACAGCCCTGTTTCCATCTGGAGGTATCAATATTCCCTGGCTCCCAAAATTCACCACTTCAGCCAGACAAGCGTGGCATGAGGATACAGCACAGATCCATTATCTTGTGTTTTTTCAGAAAAAGAAAGCCTGGAAATAATTTTTGGCCAAGCCATGCATGGGAATCATAGTTGTTTTTAGGGTTTGTTTTACTTTCTTACTGCTTTCTAGATAGCAGGCTGGAGGAAAAGCCTTGGAGACTAACAGAGAACTGAGTAGGAGGAAAACTAATTCTCACGACTCCATCCAATGAATGTTACAGCTTGTATCATCTGCTGCTCTGGATCTGATTTCAGACTGAAAGGATGCACCTGGCCACTAGTGTTACAGTACGTGCTGGCAGTCTTAAATCTGCATCAGTAAAGATCTGCTAGTCTTCACTGAACTAGCACAACCCTCCCTTAGGGATTTGCCTTGTGCATGAGCCTTAACAGCTGGCTTAGTTTCCAGAATGTTTTTATAATGGCCTGGTCTTGGAGCTGCTAAAATCCTGCTTGGTTGTACTGTCAGAAAATGCAATCTTGTGCTCTCCTCTGCAGCAGAACAAGACTGACAGGGCTCCATGCCAGGCGAGTGCAAGGACTGGCCCCACTGCATTTGAACCTGGTCCCTTTTCATTTTGCACAACATTGCTTCAGGAATGGAACTGGCATCTTTAGCTGCAGTTCTGTTCTTTAGAAAGATAGGGAGTAATGTGAGTGATCTGGTCACCTCTTAAAACAGGGTGCTGGAAATAACAGTTTACACGTCATCCTGGGAATGAAGATGCTGTACCCTTACATATTTGCACAACTTAGACCAAAAAAGTAAAACCGTTTCTCCTTCTCTCAGGCCACTGTCAAATGCCAAGTACCTTTTATGACCACACGGACAGAATACCCCAGGACCAAGAGGTGTATTTCTTCATTCCTTAATTCATTCCTGCTTCATTTTCACATCTGCCTCAACATACATAAGCTCTGAACAAAACTAACACCTACACTTTTAGAAAATTACTAAAATGAAGTATATGGTTCCAAACTGATAAAACATGGCAAATGCATTTATTAAGTCTAGAAGGGGTTAGCATGGCAAACTCTCTAGCTCATCCACTGAAGAACCTGAAGGAAATGAGCAATAGTCAGAACATTGCCTTTATAGTCCCACCCTCCAATGCCTCTGTAACAATCTGGGAGAGAAGGCAATGAGAATATCCCAGTCATGCATACATCACCGTGTCATCTCCCACGTTACTTTTCATTAAAAAACCCCATAGCAGCAGTATTTCCATATCTAGCTGAACCTATGCTCCTGTTTTCCCTAGAAAAACCTTCAGGAAGCTGAGGGGGTGGCTCATCCAAGATGTCTTGCCTTCCCAACCCCATCAAACAGTGCTTCTTTCAAGATCCTATGAGAGACAGCAATAACTGGAACAGTGAGATGGATTTTGTCCTTCTTGATCGTTGAAACTGTTCAAGGCCCTTAGCTGTAGTTGCCTGGGTGTATAGATTCAGCAGAGGATTTCATGAAGTTTAGCAGGACCAAGCCCTTTCCATAAACAATGATTTTGAAGCTTTAGTTCTACTACACAACTTTAACCACAGCACAAAGGACATCAGTCCTTTCTGTTAGAATAACATCAGAAGTTCCACAGTACATTAATGACAGGACCAAGTATTGTGGATATTATTATTATTATTGCCATACCTTCTATAGGGCACATGAAAGGTGTTTTTCCTTAATTTTTTCATCACTGCATAATAGGATTGGAAATGTTTGCTCTTTGCTCACACGTGTTGCCATCCCACTCAGGTAACAGAGCAGCAGTAATGGAGTTCTCCAGAAATCCCACAGATCTTGAAGGCTCAGACTCCATGGGTAAAGGCTGTTCAGGCATCCAGGGACATTCAGACTCCACGGTAGTGCTAGATTCCTGAGACCCTTTGTACGATTCCACTGGTTTTGATGGAAAAGCAGTTGTCTCCTTACTAACTGTTTCCATTGGTGTTTGAAAATCGTTTTCTGGTTCCATATAAACATCAGCGTGGGACTCTGTAACTGGCAGGACTGCATTTCCAGGTGTAAGAACAAGCTGTAGATCTTCAAAATGGAAGATGTCTCTCAGACCTGGCATCCTCCGCATCAGTCGAGGTTTAACTCTTTTCTGATGTTTTCTGCTAGTGAAATTCACGCTGCAATGTCTGTGAAGTGATCCAGCTCCCCAGCAACTAGGAGAAGCACCTAAAACCTAAATTAAAATCAGTCCAAATGAGCAAGGTGAGTTCCGTGCTGCCAGGTCCATTTCCACATTTCCCACCACAGGAATCACCCAGATATCCAGGCAGGAGGTTGCCTGCTGATTTCAGGCACCCAAACCTGACTGGCACAGGGGCCAGCAAAAGCAGAGCAAGATACGCTGGAGAGCATTTTAGGGGGCAGAGCCCAACCCCTGGTGGCACACTGCAGGACAGGCTGTCACCCTTATCTTCTCATAAATCACTCTACCCATCTTTCTGTGTAACTTCTACTTTGCAACAGAAGACTGTTAACTGCTTTTTAAACACTGCTTCAGGAAAAACTAGTGGAAAGTATTTGAAAAGGCCTCACCTCAAGAAAAAAATAATTTTTCTTTTTTCTTTAAAAACTATTATGGCCTATGTTTTTTTCTAGTACAGAAAGGCCACACAACAATATGACTTACAACCAGTGATAAATAGTTAAGAGAAAAAATGACATAGTGAAATATACCTGGAAACCATACCTGTGTATTTTAAAGGGCTAATGAAATGCTTGGCTCATGGCTCGAATGGGGAGAACACCCTGTGCCCCACACCCTCCTCTTCCTCCTCCCCCCCCACCGAAACAGCACCTTGGTGTGAAAGAAGGCACGTCTCCTTCTCCTCTTCACACCACTGCCACGGACACTGAGCGCCCCTCTGATACAATTGGATCTGCTCCTCCTTGGACAATCCATACTTCCGATGGAATTTTATTCACCAGTTCTTTTTATTTAGCCTTAATCATAAAAAATGCAGCGTTTTATACAATTTGCTAGCATAAAAGCAAATCTGAAATCTCTTTCCTTGAAATGACTTGTTGTCCAGGATGACTTTTTCAGTTTGTTTTTTTTTTTTTTAATAGGAAATGTTTGCTTTGTTAAAGATAAAGGATGTTTAAACATGATTGCTACATGGTGAAGTATCAGAAACATCCAAAATTCAGGTAACAACTTCTTTAGGATGCCCTCACTATTAGGCAAATCCTGATAGTAGGAAAGTTCAGCTTATGCAGTCAGAAGACCACCTGAAATGATCTATTTGCCAGAGGTTCTACTGTCAAATTAAGACCTCCAAACGTAAATTAAGAATATGAATAAATAAACATTTCATAGTTAGCTGTAAATGAACGCAAAATACCTGAAAAAAATCTTCGCCAGCAAGACACATCATTGGCCATGAATGCTGTAGTAAGTGTTCCTGTACGTGGGCTATCAATGGCACATTCTAGGTGCATTTTTATTTCAAAAACTAATCCTGTTCCTCCTCATTCATCGCAGCATGGAATTTACTCAGCTACCTTTTGTGTTCCTTTCCTTGTTGTGTTTGGCAATCCCTGAGGTTCGACTGGTCGCTGCAATTTCTAGGACAACAAAAGCCTTTTTTTTTCTCTGCTGCCATCCAAAATTCAGTCTGTATGGCACACAACGGTGAGAGGCCTTTCATCAGAGCAACAGGGGCACCAGCACATCAGCTCCTGATGTTCAAAATCCCAAAACATGGTGAGTAGCTTCCTTCCGGAGAGCAGCAGAATCAAGTAATTCAGAACCAGTATCTCAGTGCCTTAACCCCCACATGATTTCAAAAAGATTATCAACAGGAAAATGTTCTGAAACCTCTGATTGTCAGCTGTATGAGCTCTAAACCAGGGGGCAAAGGAGGAGTGTAACACCAAACTGTGTCAGGTTTTATTGGCATCACTTGTTCAGAGTGCTTGGATTCACTGTCCTGCAGCTCAAACCAAGACAAACATTTTAATGTTGGTACCTAATCCATTGCTGAACTTTGTTGTGCATTTCTGCTTAGAAGCAATGACCTTGCAGCCCCCGAACAGCACTGAGCCTCATACGTAGGGTTAAAAAAACATAAAAGTCAAGTTATTATTAAGACACCTAGTCTACCCCCAACCCCCAGTGTGATGCTCTGCAACATTTACCAGCTGCTAAAACAGTACAAAATGTGAGAAACTAAAGCCACGAACTACAACAGGCAGCTGAGCAAGAGGAGAACTGGTAACTGTGCCTTTGTTTCCTAAAACCTGTTATCAGGGAAAAAGCTGGGAGGAGGAGAGCTCCACACTGTGCCAAAGCAAAGCCCACGGTGTTGTGTCCTTTGTGCCAGGTCTGCAGTGGGACCACACTGTGCAGTGCAGCAGCAGCTCAGAACAGTATGTCCTCACCCCACGCAATTCGGGAGGAAACCAACAAGTTTCACCTCAACTCTTCTCCAGCAAATAAAATTAGCTTTCAAGGGAGGTAAAGACCCAAGTCAAAGCCATGAGCCACCACTTCACTAGCCAAGTAGAGAAGTTTTTCACATTGTCATTGTGAATGTTCATCTCAACATACTCATTGAAAGGTATTTTCACAACATTTTTTACACATTATAAAGGTGTTTCTAATAGACTCTAGTCACAAGACCTGAGATTTTAAGACTCAACTGCTTTTTGGTACAATGTATCTAGGTAACACTTTTTGCTAATGGAGCCTTGGAGAAATTACCTAAAGCAGAGCTGAATCTTCCAACGTTTGCAGCATCACCAAGATGGAAGCGTTCACCTTCTGATCACTTGTCTTCCACACAGCCCCTGCCAGTCAGGACTGATGTACATGTGCTTTCAACTGTCCAACCCCACCCAGGCCAGGAGACTGCCATCTGTTCTGAGGTCATACTCATTGCTACAGCAACAGTAGGCTCATCGCTATGGCACAAGGTGGCAATGGGACACAGGACAGGCACCTCCTCCTGTGCCACTTCCAGCAGTGCAGGTACCTATTAACTAGGTACAGACTGCTAAGTTTAATTGGATCTCACCCAGCCTCCAGGGAGGGGTGGAAGCAGATCTCTTGCCTCATCACCCAAGGAAATTTCCACATTTTGACATTACCTACCTTCACAAGCAACAATCTCTGCTACAGGCTAAGATGACCATAATTTGAAGTGGTTTTGGACATTTTGCACCATGACATGCAGTGATGTGGAAAACAAAAGCCTCACATGCAATAACCTGACACAACCCTATTTTGTAGGTGTCACAATGTAATCCCTCTAGTTACCCACACCCAGGACAAGCTTTCAATGTGTGACAGGCTATGTAAAGCACTGGGAATTGTGCATGTGTGAGAGGCCCATTTCCTTTCACAAACTGGAACTCTGAACCATGGAAAGAACATGGCATCCAATTCTTTAGACCCTGCTTGTGTTAAACCCTGTTATTCCAGTTAACAGATGTTTTGGTGGAGCAGCTGGGGTGTAGAAGCAATGGAAACCTTTCAGCCATTGTGGAAGCAGCACAGAAGCCATTTACTTTTATAACAAATCCCTTAAATATACTTCCATTTTGAACAACAATTTTAGCATGATTTGGAAAAAATCTGACGACATCAGCCTAGCAAACCAACATTTAAAAATGCTATTTTGAATGTTGGCTTCGCTGCCCACCTACCACCTGTGTATATCCACCCCCCTCCACCCCACACATGAGGCACAGCCCATGTACTCCAGACCCAGAGCAGCAACCCACACCCAAACCCACAGGTCACCTTAACAGAGAAGTCAGAGACAGGAGTCATTCTTACACTTTTATTCTGACAGTTCTAGGTTTGAACTGTACATGCAGAGTTGCATAAGTCACGATAGAGATTTACAGTGGATTCTATTCTATGGTAGAGTGCAATTCAGAATCCTTAACAGTATAAAAAACAACTTTAAACATCAACACCTTGTTAGGAGCAAGAGGGTTAAAGCTTCCCCAGGTATTTCAGCTCTCCTAGATACCTAGTTACTAGGTACTGAATGTTAGACCGACTGAAGAGTTGAAGAGCTGTAGAACACTAAACAAACTCGAACATCCTGATGTCACACCACCTTTGTTAGTTCTTTCCCCCAATTCTGGCAATTAAGAATAAGTCAAAAACCCTGCCACCTGCAACCAGCTAATACAGACAAAAATAACTACTCCTTACTTGCCTGTTTAGGGTTGTATAATGTTAAAGAAAATATTCCCTCACTGGCATTTATCTCACATTAGCTGCAAAAGCAATGTAACAAAAATAAAGGTATAACATCTTTGAAAATAAATATAAAGAGGGAATGCAGACAAAGTGTCGAAGATTTTTTTTGGCAGGTAACATTCATAATATACAAAATATAACTTATTCATATTAGCCAAGGAAACATTCATGAGTTCCTGTAAACGGTTTTAATCCACCTCCTCCATGCGTGATGTGTCATCATCTCCTTCCAGCGGGGGCATCTCCTCAGTAACTGCTGGACTGGCTTCTTCTGCAGCAGTATCATCTTCATCAATGCCTGTCCAAGAAACATACCCCATTAATGCTGCTATCAGAACCCAAACCTTTGGTCTCCCCAGCACTTCCACCCAGCTGAGCGCTCCCCCTTTTCCACAGGTATGAACAGGCACTGCCCAGGGTTCACTGGAGACAGATTTATAACTTACCCAGGCCAAGCTTGATCATTCTATAGATACGGTTGGCATGTGTCTGAGGATCTTCTAAGCTGAAGCCAGAGGACAGGAGTGCTGTCTCATACAGCAGGATGACAAGATCCTTCACAGACTTGTCATTCTTATCAGCCTCTGCCTTCTGCCTCAGGGTTTCAATGATGGAATGATCAGGATTGATCTCCAGGTGTTTCTTGGCTGCCATGTATCCCATTGTGGAGTTGTCCCTCAATGCCTGTGCTTTCATGATCCTCTCCATATTGGCAGTCCAGCCGTATGTACTCGTGACAATACAGCATGGAGAAGTAACTAAACGATTGGACACAACAACCTAGAGAATTGAGACAAGGCAAAAGTTTGTAATTCCAACATTGCAACACTTGATTTACCACTATCATCACTGTTTTAACAAAGGTTCAGCTTTGAAATGCTGCTGCATATCATGAAGACCTAAGACTTGGCAGACAGAGCTGAAGAATTTGCAATACCAGCTGCAACAGAACCACTCAGCTTCACTAAAAATACCAAAACACACCATATGTCTAATGAAGACATATTAAAGATGCACATCTGCATCTTGCAGAGGTGGCCATCCACTGTAGGAAATACCCTTACCTAAGCTGCCTCTACAGTGACTCAATTTCAGGTCCTGATGTTTGTTTAGGTACCTAGAGACAAACCAAGTACTACCGTTACCTTTTCTACTTTCTTTTCAAGGATGTCTTTCATTATTTTGCAAAGGTTTTCAAACTTGGCTTTCTTCTCCTCCTGTTTCTTCTTCTCTTCCTCATCTTCTGGAAGCTCCAAGCCCTCCTTTGTTACTGAAACCAGGGTCTTGCCTTCAAACTCCTTCAGCTGCTGCACACAGTATTCATCAATAGGCTCGATCATGTAGATCACTTCCAGGCCATGTTTGCGGAGACGTTCCACGAAAGCAGAGTTGGCCACCTGATCTTTTGTTTCACCTGCAAGAAGGAAGGAAGGCACAGTTGCAGTTGACCCTCTGCACTTGTGGCAGCTTATTTTTTTGACTTGAGAGCCTATGGAACTTTTTCTCTGATGCTTGATATTGACCCGTAAGAAATCAGAAAGGGGGGACAGAACAAGTGACAAGCCACTGCAGAGGTTAAGATGGCCTGGTGAGACTGGAACCTTTGAACACTGGTTCGAAAATTTAGATTTCCCAGAATGCCAGTTAAGAGTAATTTTCTATTCCTGCCAAAGAAGGCAACTGAGGAGCACTGTACAGCACTTACCTCTTGAAAAAAAGATTATCCAATGTCTGAACAGTTGAACTGCTTTAAGCATTACATCCAAGATACTTCTGGCATAACTAATCAGTTTTGTATTAAGGCTTCAGCTATCTTAAATGTGCCTTGAAGGCTGAGGTGTACCTTCTGGACTTCCAGGGGAAAAAAGAGTGGGTAAACTACCTGTGCAAAGGGCAGAATTATCTGTAGCAAGTTCTGCTGTCCTCACAGACAGCGCCAGAACCACATTAAGGGACACTTAACTACTGTAACCATTGCTACAGTCACATCCTGCACAACATGGCTCCCCCCACCTTTCTAAATCCACCAAGAGAACCACTGTGGTCATTTTCCATTTTCTACACCCCCACCCCTCCAAAAAAAAAAAAAACCCACCTACGTATGTACCTTGTTTGCAGACAAAATTCCTGCTAGCAACTCACCAGTGATGTAGTAGACATGTTTCTGGTTCTCCTTCATGCGAGTGCAGTAGTCCTTCAGAGAAACCATTTCATCACCAGATGCAGATGTGTAGTACCTCAGCAATTCTGAGAGCTTCTTGCGGTTCTGTGAATCCTCATGTATACCCAGCTGGAAGAAGTTGAAGAAAAGAAGGGAAACTACTAAGTGCCTCCTTAAAATACTGAACTGTGCTAGTTTAGTAGTTCAGGCATAAAAACGTGTAGCTTTTTTCAGTCTTCAGCAGAAAGACTACAAACCTTGATGTTCTTTGAGAACTGCTCATAGAACTTCTTGTAATTCTCCTTGTCTTCAGCCAACTCAGTGAAAAGTTCTAAGCACTTCTTCACCAAGTTCTTCCGGATCACTTTCAGGATCTTGCTTTGCTGGAGCATTTCACGAGAAATATTCAGAGGTAAATCCTCAGAGTCTACCACGCCTCTCATGAAATCTGGAAGACAGAATTAGCTTTGCTAATCTCAAAACCAAACAAGATTACCAGCTGCTGCCTGAATAGTTTTGTCCTGTTAGAATTATGAACTTGGTTCTACAGTATTCTAACCCAACTCAGTGCTCTTCAACTACTCAGATACTTCCTGATCAGGCTCTGATTAGGACTCAGCCTTCGCCCTCCTGACTTCTTGAACATTAAGGGGAACTACAGACAATACAGTTATGGGTAACGTTTTTCCCTTCATGATACTCACTGAGGTATTCAGGGATCAGTTCCTCACAGTTGTCCATGATGAAAACTCTGCGCACATACAGCTTGATATTGTTCTTCTTCTTCCTGTTCTCAAACAGATCAAAAGGCGCACGGCGTGGGACGAACAGGAGAGCTCTGAATTCCAGCTGCCCTTCCACAGAGAAGTGCTGTGAGAAAGCAAATGGGAAGGTCAGTCTACTCAATTCACATGGCTCCGATTTAGTAAGTTTAACAGCTCTTGAAATGCAGAAGGAAACACAGTAACCACCTGTGATTTTGAAGTCCCCAGCAGGATAGGTACTCTTGAGGAACAAGTGTGCTCTGCAGACAGACACATCCAAACTCTTTTCACTTGCTACCAGGCAAGCAGATGGACTCAGGCGGTACTTTCAGTTCAGAAAGTGCATGTATGTATGGCACTTCACCCCCCCCCCCCCACACACACACAAGAACCACCTTTTTTCTTTTAAAAACTAAGCTGTGAAGCCAAGTAACTCAATGTACATTTATTTGAAAGGTACTTTTTCAATTTTTCAGTTGAAATTCAGTAATAACTGAAGTACTAATGGGGAAAAGATCTGTTTATTTTTTTTATTTCCTGTGGATTTCATTACAACTACAGACCCAGCCTTAACAGTAGCCAGGGTCATTATGGAAGATAATGTTATGTCACATACTGAAGATGTTTGATACAGTGTCACTCAAAATACTAAGCAACTTCTCCCAGTTAAGACCTGGGACAATGGATCAGCAGTGTATTTGGCAAGCTTCCAGCCTTAGTGGCAAGCACAACTGTGTCCAAAACAAACTTACCTTAACAGCCAAGTGGTCTTCCCAGTCATTAGTTAAACTCTTGTAGAATTCTCCATATTCTTCATTGGTTATGTCATCTGGATTCCTGGTCCAAATGGGCTTGGTCTTGTTGAGCTCCTCCTGATCAATGTATTTCTCCTTAATCTTCTTTTTCTTCTTCTTATCTCCATCCTTCTTCTCTTCTTCTTCATCAGAACCAACATCCTCTATCTCTGGTTTATCTTCTGTCTTTTCCTCCTTCTCTTCTTTCTCCTCTTCCTTTTCCTCAGCCTCATCATCACTCACCTCCTTATCACGTTCCTTCTCCACCTACAAGGAGATCATTCATTAAGAAACCTGCAAGTTTTAACCCTAACAGTCCAAAGGTATCCCTCAGTCTCACAAAGCTACAAATTACATTAACAGAGCATCAAGCTTCCCCCCTAGACTCAACTAAGGACTCATGCTGGGCACTCAAGACAAGCAGTATTTTCATGCCACATGCCAATGGGGAAGCTTGTTACTTAGAATCAGTGCTAACAATGTATCAGGGTGCTTTTGGACTGGTTCAGACACTAGTGCTACTGTAGCTTTGGAAAGCACATTCACTAAAGTCTTGTGAAAAAGCTATTATATTATGAATGAAAATATACTTCCTAAGAGTTACATCCCCATAGCACCTTGAACAATTGGAATTCATGAACCAAGTATGGACTGCTCATTAAACTAAAGAGAATCCCTTGAGTAAGGTGGTGATATACTACTGTAGTATCTGAGGCAAAGTACGTACGAAGAGTGTGATGGGATAGCCGATGAACTGAGAATGCTTCTTCACTATTTCCTTGATTCGCCGCTCTTC
>NW_008601571.1:70210-71650 GCF_000691845.1 Merops nubicus
TTTGATCTTCTTTAAGATGCAGGATGACTTTTGTTCCACGGCCCAAAGGCTCACCTAGAAGGGAATTTACAGGTTTTACTTGTGCAGCAGAGTAGATTTGGACTGATTTCAAGCCATGCATTCCTTAAAAAGGCACTGCTATACCGGCAATTCCTTCACTACTAGGAACACAAACTTCTGTGTACAGAAACTGCCTTATGCAAACTTAATGGGACTCTCTATGGTCTGTTGCTCTGTTGTCTTTCTTATTTTAGTATGTAACATAACTGTGAAAGGCTGCAGAAACATTCCCATGTATAAGCTTTGTCTTCATTATAATAGCACCATTCACTTGGTCCTTCCCTCGTGTTAGAAAGCTAACCAGGAACTGGAATGGCAAGAGAAAGCTGTGCCTCTGCTCAATCTGACATGACTAGTACTACCTGTTCAGTTTAGGAGAGTGCACAGAGGAGGCACCTGAATGCTGTTAGTCTCCAAAAAGTCTACTCAAGCAGGAACACTTAACACTCACCATTATCAAGTCTGACAGTGAAAGATCCTCCAGCTGATGACTCCCAAGCGTACTGCTCGTCATCATTGTGCTTGGTGATCACTGTCACTTTTTCTGCAACCAGGTAGGCAGAGTAGAAGCCAACACCAAACTGACCAATCATGGATATATCAGCCCCTGCCTGCAGTGCTTCCATGAAAGCCTTGGTACCAGACTTGGCAATAGTACCAAGGTTGTTGACCAGGTCAGCTTTGGTCATCCCTATGCCTGTATCCACAATGGTCAGAGTGCGATCATGCTTGTTTGGAATCAGGTTTATTTTCAGGTCTTTTCCAGAATCCAGCTTGCTTGGGTCAGTCAGACTCTCATACCTTATCTTGTCCAGAGCCTGCAAGACAAAAGCCAGGCTGTTAACATCTCCTGCATTGTTTTAAGATGAATAGTTTTATTGACACCAACCAGACCAAGAGTTAAGGCACTTACATCAGATGAATTGGAAATCAGCTCCCTCAGAAAGATTTCCTTATTAGAGTAGAAAGTGTTGATGATCAGGGACATCAACTGAGCAATCTCAGCCTGGAAGGCAAAGGTCTCCACCTCCTCCTCCATTGGTTGGTCTTGAGTTTGCACAGCTTCCGGCATCTGTAAGAAAAAAAGAAGCTGAAATCTTACTCCTTTTGCAGGCAGCATCAATAGCATTCTGAAATAAAGACATTTAGCTGTAATTCCAAAAATACCACCACAGGGAACAAAGAAAAAACGCAGACTTCATTTCCTGCCGGTAACAAATCAGTAATTTTTGAGGAATGCAGAAAGTACGAAACAGAAGCTAAATAGATGCTTGATTTACATCACCTTAGTTTGCACCACTTAGAACAACACACAACTTTTCCCCTATTAATCTACAAATTGCTGTACGACCCGCACTTCCAGTCAGCGCGGATCAGCGC
>NW_008601572.1:0-15541 GCF_000691845.1 Merops nubicus
GGGAGGCCGGGCTGGGGAAGCGGGGCTTCTTTCGGGAAAGTTGCGTCCTGCTCCGCGCCCTGTGCCTCCGTCAGATCCGCGGTGGGCGTCTCTAAGAACGTGGCTTCGGGGCGTTTATTCTTCACAGAGCTTACACCGCTATGGCTTTTTTTTTCTTTTGGTCATTTTTTTTATTTTCTTCATGGACTGGGAGATACCGGGTGAGTATCCTGCTCTCTTACAAGCTTTGTAGTTATTACAGCTTTCAACTACAAAGCTGCATGTTTTAAAGACAGGAGTAGTTAAAAGTTACCTCAGCTTAAGTGGTGACATGAGAGGTGTAGGTTTGCTATTAGGAAGAATTTCTTTACTGACAGAGCGGTGAGGGAGGCATTGGACCATGCTGCCCAGGGAGGTGGGAGAGTCACCATCCCTGGAGAGGTTAAAAAAATATGTGGATGTGGCACTTCAGGACATGGTTTAGTAGTAGTAGTAGTCGTCTTGGGTTGATTGGTTGGACTTGATGGTCTTTGAGGTCTTCTCTCAACCATAACAATTTCATGATTTCTGTTATTATTATTTTGCCCTTAATTGAATGCAGCAGCTAACAACAAATGAAACTCATGTAAGCTGGAATGATGGTGACAACTGTTTCTTTAAAATCTCCCAGCATAAGTCCTGGAAAACTTTTTCTTGTCTCTTCAGTCACTTCCCTAATTTTGTCTGAATGTCTTCCCTCATTTGTTTGGGAGTCAAACTTGGTGGAAAAACAAGCTGTTGATTTCTAATCTTTCACTCTCCTGAGGGGTCAGTTCCTGGTTGTTCCTGTGCTTGTCTAAATGTAAAGTTGTTCTGGTGTGTGTTGTTGGTTTGTTTGTTTGTTTGTTTTTTCCTAGACTTGAGAATTGCTTGTTTGCTAGTAGGAGCAGTTACTTTATGATTTCTTCTTCAGTATGTCATACTTAAGTCTGGATGTTAATATATCTAAACAAACTCCAAAGCAGTCTATCTGAGATATGGTCTTCTGCCCCCCCTCCCCTCCCCAAACCCTCAAATAAGCTGTCAAATGCCCTGTTTGCCTTATTCCTGTAATTTCCACATTTGAGTAGAAGTGGAAAGAGGAGCGAATTTCTGGGACACCTTCTAGGTGTGGTGTCATGTTTCAATTTGAAGCTTTTGTGTGCTGAGCTGTAGGCATCCATTCATTGTCTCAGTTAACAATTAATAAGTTGAATTAACAAGTTAGGATTGTGTTGAAGCCTTTTTTGGTGGATGAATTTAAAGGAATTGGTGCTTAGATACTGAAAATAAGCAGCATGAACGCTTTGGCTGTTGTGCTCCCTTCTGGGCAGAATTACATAATATTTTTTTAAGAACTCTTGTTTTTGTTACCTAGAACTTGAATGTTGCTTCTGGGTTGAAACTTGCAATGTTTAAGACAAGCTTTTATGTGAATAACTAAAGAAAAAAAGAAAGTTGGGTGTCAGTTGTGTGACCTGGACACTTAGTAACTTAAAAAGAGTCAAGTCCGTGCCCTGGGCAGTGTGCTACAAGTGGAGATGGTTGCTCTGGTTTGTTGTGCTGACAAACCACCAGCTTGTTTGGATTATCCCTCTTCCTTTCTGCTGTCAGGATGCAGCTGAGGCAGCAGCACCTTCATCTTGGCACAGAGTGGACGTTCAGCGGCTGATTGCAGAATCTTTTGAGTCCTTGCAAATTGGGTTGATGTTGGTTTTGGCAAGGGGGGAGAAAACAACCATGAGAGATTTGCTCCTTAACATAAATTGTGTTCCTTAGACCAATGTGGTATTTCCATTTTTGTGACAGAGTTAACACACAGTCTCGAGCTTGCAAACGCACTGAGCTTAATGGAATGGGTGGCATGTTGTAAGACCTCAGTTGAAATAGGGTGATTTAGCTGTAGTTGTTCCTCTCCTCCACTGCAGATCAGGTGAGCTAAAACTGCCTTTGACTTACTGCCATTTATTCAAAAAAAAAAAAAAAAGCAATAGTAGGGACCCAAAAAGAATTGTCTGAAGAGAACAAATTAACAATTTTATAATTTCCCACAGTTTAAACTGACTCATTCTACTTAATATGCATTTTTAAATTGCTTGCTTCAGTTTACCAGCTATATTTTTCTTACTCTGAGAGGTGTCTAATAGAGGCTATGTTCTTTTTGTTTCTTAGTTCCTATATGAATGGCACTTAAAGACTGGTACCTGCTTGCAAAATCTGAACAAAAAGTACAACCTAGGAGATCATTTTGTGCAGGCTGTGTAAATGTGTATTGAACATTGTTTTCCAAATTTGTCAAAGTAATCTTTATAGTTGGCTAAAACCATCCACAAATTCTTAGTTTGTCTTGGTCATATTTCTCCTTTAGATTCTTACTCAGCCCTCTGTGATATTGCAAATACTATGCAAGTAGTATCACCCATGATTTGTTAATAGCATATAGAAAAGTTTGGGTAGGAAGCGGGCTGAGATACACAGCTACTGTGATACACAGTTGCTGTTTCAAATGTCTGTGCTGTCTGCACATTGGAAATGTCTTGTAACTTTAGGTAGCACACATTATTTCAGCATGATAATAGCATTAAAACTACACCAAATATGCTTTTATGATGCGGCTCTGATGCATTCAGCTGTGTCACTGATGAGTTTGTTAAAGGCTTTTTCTGCTTAGAATCATCTTTGCTGTATCTAGTTTAGTGGTTGAGTTAGGAATAATAAGTAATGAGGAAAATCAGGGAATATACAGGTGCTCTTGAGCACTCTGGAAAGCCAAGTGTGGGCACAGGCAGTAGTTCTGCTCAGGTTCAGCTTTGAGTCCAGCTCAGTTCATATCTAGATGAGCCTTGGAGTGAATCTTCTGGAGCTGTTTATTTAAATTGCATTTTTCAGCTTTCTCGTTTATAGGAAGTTTGATAACTTTGTGGATGTCATGTTGTTCTTTGTGTTCACAGTGCATGTGCTTAGTTGAAAAAGCCACCTGTGATCTGGAGTGTTGCTCAGGACTGCCTGAACCTGAGACAGCTCGTGCTGAGCCAGAGTTAACAGATCTGATTGATTAGGTTGGCTCCTCGTGCAGTTAGCTTAGGTGTTCACTGCTCTCCAACATCTGAAAATGAGATTCACAAAAAACAAAGCTGGCTGTGAAAGAAGCTGCCTTAATTCTACAGGAGCCACAAAGCAGCTTCTAGGCTAGAGCTTCCTGGAAGCAGGATACCTGTGTTCATCACATGTTGTAGGACCCATGTTAATAACCCCAGACAGATGCAGAGCGGGCTTTGCTTAGACCCAAAGCAGTATTTCTGCAGCCCTGCCACAGTGATAACAGACCAGTTAGATACTGTGTATGCAACAAATACTCAGAGGCAGAACAAACTTCTAAGTTTAGTGCTCTATTGATAGCATCTTACAGCTGATGTAAAAATGTTCTCAAAATGTGTTCATATTGATCTAATGCAGCATGTTTCATCCTTGCTCTGTGCTGTTGCACAAAGAGAGAAACAAGATCTAAGCCAAAACATAAATGCCATTGAATAAATTTTTTGTTGACAGGCATGGATGGTCAGAAGCACTTGCAGGTATCAAAAGCCCTCATGTGAAATATATTTGCCCACACGCGTAAGTTTAATTTTTCTTGCTATACATTTTTCTCTGGGTTTAGTTATTAAGATTCTTGCACAGATGATAATGTCAGATGGCATTTGGATGTCTCTGCTTTTAATTTTTATATACAAACACACTCTCATGTTGTATGTAAATAATGTATCAAGTATTGTGTTATTTTTAGGAACAGCTGTGTGATTTACTTCATGGCAAAACCCTATATTTTGCTTTTGTTCCTAATCCAGCCTGAAAACATATTTGGAAAGCTTTATGTGCAAAGTTAGATTGATTTGACTTCATGTTTTCACCAGATTGGGTGGTTAGTTGGTTGTTAAAAATCGTCTTAGCAGGGAACAATTTTTAATATTTTACTGACCATTAAATATACTTTGTATTAGGTACATATACCTCTTAAGCTCAGGTGTGCGTGTAGTAGATGAAATTTCACGTTACATGCAGCAGGTTTCGAAGACTGACAGGATATTGATATTTTCAGCAAATAATGGAATTTGAGCTGGTTTTGTGCAATAAGAGAGGTGAAATTCTTCTGAGTAGGGTCAGGAGTCAGTAAATAATGCATTAAGAGGTATCTAGCATTAACTTAATGACAGATAAACTAAGTATGATCTGAATTTATTTTACTGCAAAACTCAGATGGTCTTTTGCTCCAGTAATCTTGGGAGATGTGGAGCAGGGCTGATAGGGAGATAAGTAAGCAACGTTTTGGTGTCTTACCAATTGCTGAGCTGTGATTTATTTATCTATTTTACCCCATGGCCATGCTTTGCTGAGCTGTTCAAAAAGAGCTTAGCAATATCTACTGTTCTATTCGTGTGCCATTTGGCTTCTTTCAGCCTTCCCCTGCAGAACATATGTTTCTTGGTTTCAGTAGATTAAAATTGTAGCCAGATTTGATTTGTGGCATGGTCAAAGTTGAGCTGTGGAGAGAAGCACCTGTGTCCAGACTCATGTCCACTTCTCCACTGCTTTTGGCCACTTCCGTGGATTTACTAATGCTGCTGTGCAAGATGCCTTCATCTGCTGAGCGTGTGTATGGAGCTGTGATAACTAACTGTTACTTGGAAATAACAAAGTGAGATGTATCTGTACATAAAAATATGTAGATTCACTCACGTTTATGTAAGGCAGCCCATTCATCTTTTGCTTGCTCTCTGTATGGAGTGGAAATTCAACCCTGAATATTAAAACGATTTGGCAGGTTTCAACAGAGATTTCTTGAAGAGATGCTACAAAGTAGTTAATTACAGTTTGAAAGGAAGACAGAATTTGGGATATTTTATTGAGTGACATAACTGCATCTGGATTATGAAATTTCAGTATGTGTCTTATGTCTGTGGTGTTCAACCTCATTCCTAGGCCAGTTATGCCTGTTTCCTTGAACATGAACATGGCTATGCCGTCATGGTAAGTACTTGTTCAATTGCAGATGATGCTAATCAAAAGGTGTCCAGGGATTTGAACCCATTGTCCTTAATTAAAACCCAAGAGCAATCTGAATGACTGGTTTTAAACACATGTAAGTATAAAAACCTTTTTGCTTTAATTCTATTCTTATAAAAGGGCTCTCATGAGTACACTGATTATCCTTGTGTATCTGTGATAATGCTTACTCCACAGGACTAAGCTACATGTCTAAAATCCAAACCCCACTTTATTTTACAATATATAGTTATACTCTATAGCTGGTATTCTGTAGGAATTTATAGTCAGTATTAGTAGTGACTTGGAGTGGAAATATGATTGCTACTTGTCAGTATTATTGGTCGATCAGTAGAATATCTAGAAACTGGTCTTTAGAACATCCCTTCTGAATGGAAAACAATAAAAATATGGTAGATTTCAACAGTCTTAAACCACACCTCCTCAGGATTTATTGCTTTTTTCCCCTAGGTAACTTGTTCTTGTTTTTCCTATATTTTTTCGAACGGTATTTTAGTTTTGTATATGCAACTGATGAACTGAAATTCCTAAAAAATTTTTGGGGCAAATATCAAAACTGAGTGGCTTAATCTGCAGTAAATTACAGAAGATAGCAAAACTCAGAAAAGCTTTGTTGACTAGACCTGGCCTTTTAGCCACATTCACAGATCTGTCCACCATTTCCTGTAATCTTCAAGTGCTTGGTACTAAATAATATGTCAGCTAACATTTTTATCTGGAAAATATCCCAATTTTATTACTTATATTTTAAGGAAGTGGAGTGGATGCTCTGATGAGTAATGCTCTTATTGATATTTTTGTAAGGTTTGATATCATTGGACTTTCTCCAGATTCACAAGAGGATGAAGCTGGGATCAAGCAGGCAGCAGAGAATGGTATGCTTCAGAATACTTCTTTATGCCTTAGAAGTGCTTCTGTGGATTCTTAAAAATGAATTATCAGTCTGAAACAGACCTTACAAAGTTAAAATGGGGGAAAATGATGTGTCCTTAATGTATTATTGCTGATCAAATTTTAGCTATATGCTTTGTTTGTTGCTTTGGGTTTGGTTGGTTGGTTTTTTTTCACATTTCATGAGTAAGCAGAGTAATTCACCAGTATAAAAACTTCAGACTCTGAAGTATGAATTCTACAAATGGTAGATGGGAACCAGTGGGGTGTGGGTTGTTTTTGGTGGTGGTGTGTTTGTTTGGTTTTTTAAGAGCTTCTGGGTAGCACAGTCAGTTACAGCTGTATGAGCATCCGCTTGTGCTGCTGAAGAGTGAGAAGAGGTTACGTCTTCTCGCAGTGGGGCATTTGCAAGACTTACTTGCATTCATTATCTGTGGAAATGGTACCAGGGGCTGGAATTTCTGATCTGATACGTTGTAATATATAGCTGACTAGATTTTCCTCTTGCTAGCTTTCTGTGGACACCAGGGAGAAGGTCTCTTTCCCTGTCTAGGCAGACAGAATGGCATTGTTTTTAACTGCTGGCGTTTATTTGTGTTGCAGTTAAAGCACTGATAGACCAAGAAGTAAAAAATGGAATTCCTTCCAACAGAATTATTCTGGGAGGCTTTTCTCAGGTAAGGTATGGTTGGAAAGAACTCTGTCTTTTTCTAGGGATGTAATCTGGCTTTCCTAAGATGGAAAATCCAGACACTTGAATTGAAAACAACTGATGTTAGGTACTTCAAAAATTTCAAGGTGTTAATTTTCCTTTGCCTTGACAAATTAAGCTCTTCAGTTTTATGCAAATAATTAACTATTCAGTGAAAAATGAACGTGCTTGTGGAAAAAAGGTATTAAAAGTTAATAGTCTGTTTAGAGCTTTCATGCATGTATGTAGCTTTGCTTGAAATTCTTGCTAGTATTCTTTATTTAATTTTAATTTGGTAGATATTTGATAGTCTGGATTTGAGAAATATCTTCCCTTCATACTTGTAAGACACCTGTGGTAGGCAGTTTAATAGGTTAGTTGGTCCGTACATCAATCTGCATGCAAGTAAAATATTAAAGTAGTGATAATACTGGCAAGAGTGATAGTGCTTTATTTCCTTTTTTTTTTAATTTTTTGTTCCCAGCTGTTAGTTAAAGTAAATCTGCTCTTTTACTTCTCATTTGGACACATGGACATGGGAGGGGTGAGGAGCAAAGTAAATGTTGTACAGGAATACTGGGTTTAGTGTTGGTTCTAAGGAAGAATAAATGAGAAGAGAAAAAGACTTAAAGGAGAAACCAAAAGCATTAAAAGGAAGATTACAATCACTGTTCTAATACTTCTGTCTGTTTATCTCAGGGTGGTGCTTTATCATTGTATACAGCTCTTACAACACACCAAAAATTAGCAGGTGTTGTAGCCCTCAGCTGTTGGCTTCCTCTACGGGCTTCTTTTCCTCAGGTATTTATCTTTCTTTCCTCAGCTAATTTGCCCTTGGGGAATGAGAATATCCAAAGATTGTATTTTGTGCAGGCATTAGTGGCCATCATTATAACTGAATATTGATAGCTGTTTGATAACTCAGAAGTCTTTAAAATAGGGCTCTGGAGTTTTAGAGTTTGGCAAGTGGAGAAATTGACAAAATGTGTTTTGTTTTGTTTTTCCTTTAGAATTCAACTTCTTCATTGTGCCATGTTCATTATTTTCTCTTGAAGTTGTTAGCCTTACCTCCACTTATTCACTTACTGTTTCTTTCTTCTCTTCCCTCTAATTCCACACCTAACAGGGCCCTATCAGTGGTGTCAACAAGGAGATTGCTGTTCTTCAGTGCCATGGGGACTGTGACCCATTAGTTCCTTTGATGTTCGGTTCTCTTACTGTTGAGAAGCTAAAGAGTATGATAAACCCAGCCAACGTAACCTTCAGGACTTACTCTGGCATGATGCATAGCTCAAGTATTGAGGTAATTTTCTTAATGTAAAATGTTGTAGCTGAGTATGGTTAATTTTTTTCCTCTCAAAACAAATATGTATTGGATGGAGTTTTTTTCTGTGGGGTTCTATTTGCTTGATTTTGGACTGTTATATTTATTTATTAATAACAAGTGCTTGATGCTACTGACTCATTTTACTGAGTGACTGAGTGCCTGGCTGAAAAAGTATCCAAGGTAAAAGCTTATGATGAGTGGGATCTTCCTCATAAGATTGTATTTTTAGGTCTAGGCTAGTTGATCCATAAAATACTCTTTTTTTCCCCCTAGTTTTTGTTAATTGCTTACTAAAAAAATCCCACTGAATTAGAAGGCAGATTCTCACAGCATAAAGCCAACTTGGTATTTTGGAGAGAAGAATCTTTTTCGTTCTAGAGATGGAGACAGTGAAGTAATAATGAGTGAGGGTTGATGCTATCAAAGTGTCAGCCTCAGAACCTATATTTATGATTCTGGCTCGGCAGGCAGCTGTGCTGATGTAATGGGGCTTGTTCCTGCCAGAAGAGGGTGGACTGGTTCCCTCTACTCGTGACCTTATGGTCCTGTCCTCCTTGTGCCAGCTCTGGAGCTAATCAGAAACTTGTTTGAACCATTCTTGCTAAAATGGCAAAACCGCTGGCTTCAGTTTTTGCAGCTATAGTGAGCTGAAGCATCACAACTAACACCAAGAAGTGATAGGAGTGAGGAAGAGAAGAGTAGGCAAGGAACAGATCTGCCATTTGTCAGCAGCAGTTACTTTGCTAATTTGGATTGCTGCATCTTGTGGGAACCGCACCTTCAGACAACCTTTGTGACATTTAGACAGTGTAGGCAGTAATAGCATTGAGTTGTCACACAAATATGTTAATATTAATAATGTACCCTTTCTTACAACATTGATTTATTAAAAATAAAAGATTTTCTTTTTAATGAGGGTTTGTTTCCCAGTCCGGTTTGCTGTATTGCTTTTCCTTAAGGAAGGAAGCATCAGGAGGGTTAAAAATGAATGGTTAGGAGGAGGAGCAGCTGCTGGCTTTTCACACTGATGCTAACTTGGAAAAGTTATACATGATACTACAGACTTAGCTACATTCAAATCCTGTCTGTACTCAGCCTGGGGCTATTCATGTCACTTGAGAATTAATATATAGACTGCATGCTTAATTTCCGGGAGAGAGAGGGAGAAAAAGCAGTCTTGGGTCTTTCTTGTATTTTAGCCTCTTCATAGTGTCTTGAAGTTATCAGCCTTGTTGTTTGCAAAGTGGTCTGATTTTTAACAGGTAACTAATTAATATTTATAGCTCAGCTGCTCATTTTAACTGAAATATTGAAACATGGTTTAGTGTAGCTGAATGTCTGTTAGTAGGGAACTTCAACTAAAACATACTTTTATCTTTAAACAGGAAATGATGGATGTGAAACAGTTCATAGACAAACATCTACCTCCTGTAGACTGAAATGCTACGTGAGAAGCCTTCTAAATAAATACACCAGCATCCACTGTGGTAGAGTGTTAATCTTTTCATGTGGCCGATAGGAAGCGTTGCTTCTGTACCTGCAGCGTTACTACTGTGTTGCAAATTTATACTTGGGATGAGGATTAAACAATACACATGTACAAGAAATGATAAAGTCTTTTTAGTATGAGTCACCCACTGGTGGGACTGTCTGAATGAGTCAGCTAGGTAACTGGGACAAAATGTAACCTAAGCCTACTGTTTTAAGATAATTTTTTTTTTGATAGCAGAATTTTAAACTATTTGTACAAGTAACGAAAAACTGCATTTAAGCAAGCAACGTAATTGTGACCAGTTTAGTTACACTCAAGATGTGATTTGTTCTTAATACTCACTGAAAACATATTAAGAGATTTCTTTTGTGTAATCAATGCATAAAGTACACAACGTGTAACATAGTGGGCATGTGATGATAGAATAGATGCTACCAACGACAAAGCTTTAAATGTTAGTTGTTACTCCAGAAAAGGACAGTTGTTCTTCTCTAGTGGCTGGAAGTCAGCAAAGATAATTCTTATATTTAAATCACCTCAATTTTTAACTGTTTTCATGTAGGTAGATACTGTGGAAATGCTAAAGGGACTCATTCCCTGTTAGACTGTAATGTGCCATTTACTGTCTTTTTTTTTTTTGATTGCTATAAACTCACACCAAGTGCTGACCTGGAACAGAATTCTGAAGAAGTGCATAGGATTAATTTGAATTTCATTAAAAAATTCCTGTTTATGTACTGAATATCCATCTTGTGCTTTAGTCTTTGTGGCTCTCAGTTGTGCAGAAATGTTGATGTATACACAATCAAAACTGTCTGCTGGAATTGCTCTGTCTGCTTTGGAGTAACTAAATGAAAGCAATGCAGCTGTGTAGTTTTGTGTGTTGCTGAAATCTGATCTGTAGCACAGACGTTGGATAATTAAAATTCTTTTTTAATAGAAATATAACTGCAATTGGGGTATAACGTCAACTTTAAATTGATACCATTAACACTTTCTTTTATTGCATGTTGAGATTTTCTGGGAAAAAAAAAAGAAAAAATAATTTTATTTCAAATTTGTCATTCTACATTTCCCTAGATATTAGTGTAAGAATATGAAGACCTATTGGGGGGGGGGGAAAAATAAATCTACAAGGTACAGGTTGTCTCTTCTTTCAGAAACTTAAAATTGTAGAACACAAAAGGTTACAGAAATTGATGCAAGCTCAGGAGTTTTTTGCAGTTAAGAGTCATAATTTACTTCTGGAAGGAGCTGTTTACCTGCAGAGTTCAGAGGCTGTCCTCACACTAGGAACATCTAAAAATACAGTACAGTTTTTACTATGTAATACTCTGCATAACAATGTTCTGTACTATAATATGTTTGCAAGCAAAGAATATTCCTACTTTGGATGCATCTGTTGTGTCAGCTCTGTGATTCCTGCATTTAAGGTACTTTCTCCTCTCCCAGCTTAATCAAGTGATCTTACAGAGTGTATGGATTTATTTCCAAGGTATCTGCCAGTCCAAATGCGTAAATGGGGAGTTAAATCTTTCTGTCCCTTGTTTAACACAGCTGCTGCCAGAAATTTGACTTATTCTCTTAGGATGAGTGCTGTTTTCAGTGCTTTTTTTTTCCATATGTGTTGCACTTCATTTTTAGGAAGCTGTTTCCTTTTTCTAATCTGGTTTCTCTGGATTCTTAAACATCTCTTAATATATAAAATTAAAAAGGTGTTTTTTTCTAAATGGTGTGGAAACACTTGCAGAGATTCTATCTGTGTGGTTGAGAGGGCATATGTGGTAAAGTTTAATTAGTCTTTTCCTGCAGTCACTCTGTTCTATAGATCTGCCAGTTTGTCTTTCAGCTAATCTAGTTCACAGAAGAATTACTGTAGTTGGGCCCAAGGTCTATTGAAAAAGCAATATGTCCTACCTTGGAGTCATTCCCAAATTGCATTAGCTGACTTTGCAGTCCTGCTGACCTGCAGAGTTGGTGAGCAAACTATATGGTATTTCTCCTACCTTTTAGATTTATCCTCATTCCCCTCTTGGCTAAATACTTCCCTGAATATTGGTGTAATTCCAAAGTTCTTGCACAAAGCTACTTTTTCCTTTATTACTTTCTTGGTTTGTAAATACTTCATTAATGTTGTTCAGCTGTCTTGTCCAGCTTCGTATCAACTGTGTGTCCATTTCACATATTTTTTTCTTCTTTCAGAAATGTTTTTTTAAACTTGTACTAAGAAGCTAAAATGAGATCAGCTGTAGCTTTATTCTGTGTTAGCTTCCTAACACTTTCTTCAGTTTTTTGAACTGTGTTCACAGCTGGTGACCAGTTTCTAATACATACACCTTTTAATCCAAGTCAGCTTCAAATGTTGTCTCCATGATGCTTTCAGATGTTTTCGTAGAAATACTTTGTGCTAAATTTCTTCAAATTCAGTTTCTTCAAATTGCTTCAAATTCATCTATCATCAGAAATTTTTTTCACACTCTTGTTTTGCTGCTTGCTTTAGCTACCAAGAACTGTGTTACCAAAGTAAATGTAAGTTAACGTTGTGACTCATTCTGAATTTCTGTGTTCTAGGAAGAATTCCTCTCAAGACTGGTTTTTTTTTGGTTTTGTTTTTTTTTTTTTCAGGAGTGTATGTGTATGTTGTAGTTGGGGGGGTTGTTAGAGAGTGCAGAACCCAGAGACTTTAAGGATCTATCCTGTCTTCTCCCATATTACACCATGTATCTTGACAGCTCCTGTCTTTGGTAACTTTCCAGCTGGTTGGAAAGCTGTGTGTATGATTGTGTAGTTGAGCTTCTTCACTGCCTGAAGTGATTTGGTGCTGGGATTCTTGTAATAGTTGCATGTATTTTTAGGATGAATGATAGCTCAGTCTGATCTAGGGCTTTTCCTAGTATTCTATTACAATGGAGAGGCTGGACTGTCAGTGTTCTAAATGTGAGTGTCCCATCCTCATGAACTAAGGTTTTAAAATGTTTCAAGTAAGTTTTGTAACATGAGACCTTCCCGGAGAGGGGATGATGTCTGTCAAACCTGGGAAAGAACTGATACAAAAATACCTTGCTTGCAGATAGTTTGTTTCAATGGGTATCTACCTCCCTAAGACATTTTTAATTTCAAAAGGGTACTTAAATGTGATTGTTTTGTGCAGTCAGAAGTCTGACTTCTTGTTGGAATATATTGCCCACTTTTTAATTAAAATGTTGAATTATGTATTACCAGCCAAATCTTCCAGCTGTTCTTGAAGTAAACCTGTACTGGGGGCTGTCCTGTGGTGAGGGCTGTATGATTTAGTCTCTTCCTTCTCATCTTGTATAGTTACAACACGGTAGATCAGTAAAAGTACTATACACTGTAACTGGTATTAGAGCTGTTAATTAAAATGTGTACTCTCTAATGGAGTATGCTGTACTTGACTGAAACCATTTGGCTGCATCTTTTCTGTAGAGGTGCTATTTGTGGTGATGGGCATGACTGAGAACACACTGTGTAAGATGATAATGAAGCCATATGTACAAGGCCTGTGTATCTTAAATTTTATAACGAAATACTGAACGCTTACTCTTTGTGTTATGTAGTACAAGCCATTTATATTTAATATAAACATCCAAGATGTAATTTACTTAGTTTACTCATTTTATTTATGCTAAGAAATCTTAACTTTGAAAATCGCTTCTGTAGTAAGGAAAATGTAAAATCTTTCCATTTTTATTGTTGCAAAATAAATTTCAGTGGGCGTTTGGGCAAGTGCTACAGGCTTTTTCCATACTTCCCTGGAAGAAGCTGGGGTTTTATGTGCTGTGAAACAGGTGCTTTCAGAGGCTTCTTGCAAATATATTGCAAAGTAATGTATGCATAATGCCGTAACACAAAAAAACCCAGTGATCTGGAGATGGAGAAGGAATGAGAGAATCAGTGACCAAGTTTCAGATTGCTACCTTGTTGAGAGGATGCTAGGTATGATTTTTTTTTTTTTTCATATTCTGGGTTAATTTTGTTTTACCTTGGAATTTGCAGTAATTTTGAAAAGTAGAGGAAATTAAAATACTTTCTAGTAGCCTTATTGTAGGACACAGCCTAAGTTATCTTACTGTGTATTGCTACACCTTTCTCTGGGGGGTCCTGTGGGGTCATGGAGCTTTTGAAGGTCTGTCAGGTTTGGGATACGTAGCACTTAACGTATTTGGTAAAGAAGCAGTTTTCAGGTCGGGGCTTACTTGTGTTTTTTAGGTTAGCTGTAATACTTGAGGCTGCTTAGTGATTGATGTTGTGTGGGGCACTCTAGAGAAAACATGAGATTATCTGGGAAGAGATGCTGAAGAAACTGGAGAGGAAATGGGGGTTTACATGTAGGCAAGGGAGACTTTTCTCCTCATGCAGTTTCAAGCAACGAAAAGGCTGCTTGTCTCCATAGACTGTGATGTCTAAAAGTCAGGGTGGAGCAGTTAGAAGTTCAGGAATGCATGGAAATGTATGTCAGATGCAGTGCTGCATGTGCATATACTGTAGCAACTAAAGGGTGTAAGAATAGCTAGTAATAACAAAAAATCATAGAAAGATTATATACTACACAGAGTAAGTTGTCAGTTTATATTTTATTAAAAACTATGAGTAATGCCTGTGTTGACTTGCACCTTTGGCATCCATGAGGAGGTAATTGTGAGGAGAAACATTGCCTAGAATTAATACAGTGGAAAAAAAAGTAAATTATGACATATTACTATTGTGTTAAACTTTTCAAATATAGCATGAGCCCACTGGTGTGAGTGAAGAGGGTGACTCGAAGCTTTCAGAGGATCTGTTGGCTAACCTGGAAATGAGGTTCTTTGAAGAATAATAGCTGTAAAACAGTTTACTGAGGCCCCCCCTTTTTTTTTTTTTTCCTTTTCATCACTTGCCACTCTCATGTTAGTGCTGTGTGCCTTTGGGATAACAGGTTTTATTAATTCCCTTTGAGAGAATCAAGTGCCTTTGATGTAGCTGATTAAAGCTGATTTAAAGGAAGTACTTCACTTTAATGGACATACACAAAGTGAATTGGTAGATAATGGTTTTCTCTTAATTCCAACTAACAGAAAACAGCAACCCATTGCCTCCTTTCTCTGCAAAATTTCTACAGTGTAAAACTTCCAGACAGTTTGTTGAGGTGAACCTTGCTTCAGGCATCTAAGTGGGAGGTTTAGCTTCTCTGTGTAGAGAAGGTAGAACTTCCCTCAGGGGCCAGCCAAGGTTCTTTTCTTAAAAGGCTCCTTGCCTATGCCTACAGATGGAGCAGATGGTCTAAAAGTTGGAGCTTTCTACATACAAAATGTTAGTCCTGAAAATAGAGGATTTTAAGAGCCTTGATAGAAGAGATCCTTCACGGGCTGTAGCGATCTAGCTGCAGGCTCTCTGCAGCAGCAGGCATGCAATAGCTTTTAGAAACTTGCAAAAGAAGGGCAAAAATAGGCTAGATGAGGCCAATGCAGTGCAACAAATAGCGTGTTATTTCTTCTTTCTAATGAGTGTCTTTAGGAGAAAGAAGCTAAATGAAAAGGAAAAATTTGAATAGTTCATTTTGGTTTGGTCTCTTTTTCCTCACCTCATGTTCTTTAGGCTTAGAGCAGCACGTTACAGCTGAGGTTAATGCTGGGTGAAGTGGCTTGGTTTAGAACCAGCTGAAATTGGTCTCTTCTCCCAAGAAACAAGTGACAGGACAAGAGGAAACGGCCTCAGATTGCACCGGGGAGGTTTAGGTTGGGTACGAGGAACTATTTCTTCCCCAAAAGAGCTGTCAAGCCCCTCAACATGTTGGAGTCCTCATGCCTGGAGGGATTTAGAAGCCGTGTAGATGTGGTGCTGAGGGACATCAGTAGAGTTAGGTTAGTCGGAGTTAATGATCTTGGAGGTCTTTTCCATTCCGATGCTACGACTGAGCGTAGCGGGCGCGCTCCGGCGCCATGTTTTGGGCTGTGTTCGACGCGCCGGGGCCGGCGTGAGGAGCAGTGCTGTGAGCTGGGGAGCTCGGAGCACTTCACCCTCCTCCTGCTGGCCTTTTTGGGGGCGTGGGGGCGATACCACCTATCCCCAGCCTGCCCCGCAT
>NW_008601573.1:0-8652 GCF_000691845.1 Merops nubicus
CTGCTGACCCGCGGCGCCGGGAAGAGCTGGGTTTGGTCCAGATGAGAACACAGTCTGTTGGGGTATGCTGCCCTTCAGCTGACTATAACTCTGAAAGTTCCCAGAGGGCTGCTGGCTCTGATAGTAAGTAGAAGAGGGAGGTGGAGGGGGCGGGGGAGGCGGTGCGTTGCTGTTCAGGTTTTGTTGGTTAAACTGGTTGTAGGAAGCTGAAGATTGTCCTGAAGCTGTCTGAGTAAACAAGGGTCCACTAGCCTGCTGCTGATTACTAGGCTGAAGGGCCGGGGCCGCCGGGTAGAAGCTGCGGTGCGTTTCCCTCTGGGGCGTTCCCACTTGAGGTGACGGCGGGTGATGAGGTCTGTACGGAGATCCCAGCTGCTGCGAGTGAGGCTTTGGTGAAAGGTAACCATGCTGCACGGGCGCGTGAGGGGTGGAGGGCTTGGGAGGATTTTCCACGTGAGGCGAAGGGGGACAATGCAGCTTCAAAGGTGCAGAAGGCAACTTCTGTGAGTGTGAGAGTTGCTCAGCAGAACTGCGCAGGTGTGACTGGGACGGGTGGGTTTTTGAAAGTGCTTGGACGTTGTTCGCCAGCTGTTTCTGCTGCAGCTCGGGTTTTGGATGGGTCGAGCTCTCAGCCTCAGCTGCGTTAGCTGCCGCCTCCCAGTGCGGATCTGCTTTTGTCGGAGTTTTCCCAACTGACTGCGTTGAAACTACAGGACTCGGTGATGGGGGCTAGAAGGAACAGAAAGTCAGTCAGTACACAATGTTAAAAATACTCAACTGTGCATCAGTCAGAACAAAAAGAATGTCTCAGAATATTGCTCTCTCCCAGCAGTGAAAGTGTTGAGGCACAGGATGTATATTTGGTGTAAGAAAAACCCTGACAACAGAAAGCATCGACTCAGCAAGCCACTGTTTTTAGCAAGTATGTATCAGTCATTCTTCAAAGACTAGGAAGTGTATTGTAAAGCAGTAACAGAAATATGACCCATCAGGTCAAAATCAGAATCTGTTTGTTGTAGTTCAGTCTGAAAGAAATAATTCCAGACAAGACCATTTATAAAAATTAAGTCATTTTTAGAGTGATTCAACATTTTAAAACCAGCATGGTGCAGACTCAATGTTACAAGCTGAATTACTTCATTTAAGGCACAGGCATCTCCTGCACCAGCAGCTACTCAACATCTTTCTCCAACTGGTGCCTCCACTGACTGTGACACACCAAACTCCAACACGCCAAGGACAATCTCCCATTCAGGTATGAAGCAGATACATCGAGTTACTCCTGTCAGTTCTGCCTGCTGGTTCTTCAGCATTCACCCTGCAGAACTGTGGTGACACGCTGGTACAACCTCTCGTTTACAGAATGAGAGATCAGCTACTGAACAAATACAACTGGCTTCTGGGCACGTATGGGTCACCACAAATACTTGTACACGTTTACCTATGTTACATCACTGCACTGATCAATGAACCCGTGTACGTAACCCAAGCAGCATCCTCCAAGATCCAGGGGAGGCACACGTGCCCTCAGCCGCGTGCTGTGTGGCACGCCATGCGTTACCTTGCTTGCTTTTGACGGACTCTTACAAGTCTTCTGTGAAGTATCTGGGGACGGACATTCAGAAGCAGGCTCTGGATTTTCAGGATCGGGTTCTACAGACATAAAGCAGAGATAAAGTGGGAAAATCAAGTCTTTTGCAAAGATCACTAAGCACTTAATATTTGACTGTAAAAGAGCTACTGAAGTTGTTTTCAGAGACTATTCAGTATGTCAAGTGTCATACAAGGTCATCTGCTTACTGACCTTCCATAAATTCAGTGAAAGAAGGGACCTTAAGCTGCAACTGGGAAATGAGATTTGAATGAGATGAAGGTGCAGACTGAACATGAGACGGTGAGCATGGGCTACAAGGTGGTTCTCCCCCTACAGATGAAGCAGACCCAAACATGTTATTAGAATGATTCCAGACTACCATGGGGGAACTGGATTATCTGCCTTTGACACTGTAAATCAGCTCACCACTGTCCTTGTCTTTCCTATGATCACTGAGAAGTAAAGCTCTCTGATAACTTCGTTCTCTCACTTGTTCCACGGAGGTTGATGCAGTCCTGGAAGAGAGCAGCACATTTTAAGTTTAAGAGGATGTTCTCCCACGGACCAATGTTAGGACAATGCATATGCTAATACTGGGTAACAGAAAGTTTACAGTGTTGACTACTGCATGTAGGAACCAAATAACTGGTTGCACATAATGCATGTGATTTGTCAAATATTGTGTGTCTATTTTCTCCCACTTTAAATATCCCCATGTCCTGCAAACTTGGTTCTATTCCAAGAATTGACAATAATTCTTCATATGGAAAGAACGTCTGTAGTTACGTGGGTTTTTTTCTTTTCCTAAACAGCTGTAAAGTCAAACTACACTTCAAAAAATAAAGGTTACAGGTACTGGTTCATATTCTCCATTTGTAGAAAGCTGTCTTCTTCCAAAGCTGGAAGTAGTATTAATTTTTTTTTGTATTTTTTTTTTATTCTCTTTAAAGTGGATCCATAGCTGTAAACACTGCACAACTACAAATGTATCTGCTTAAGCTTCTTCATTTAACTTGCCCATCAGCAAGTATAAAATGAGTCATAGCTCCTCTCTTACAATCAATTACATCTGACAATCACAATCCAATCAAGAAGAATATAAATGACAGCACTCTACTAAACTTTATTTTTATTTTAGCACTACTCTATAATACTGTTCCAACTGAAATTTTGGTGCTCTCTGCAGGATTACTGCAAAAAACTTACTACTAAATTCTTCCCCGTTTAGCCTCTCCACATTCTTTGCTTACAATACAGTACACTGGTTTTTGAACACTGAACTTACAGCTCCTTTTCAGTGAAGCTTTGAAGACTGTACTTGTGTTCTCCCTTCAGCTGGCTCTACAAAATCCTACTCTGAACAGCTGGAGCATCTGAGCAGAAGAGTGTTCAACTCCTCAGCCCTCATTCATTCCTAACACTCGTAGGCCTTCACTGCAGCATACAGAACGTCTGCAGGGTTTATTTTGTGCTACTAACATTTTGGAGACAGTGTCACCACAGCTGACCATCTACCTTAGGCTACCATAAACACAGCAGAAAAGTGTGCAATATTTATACAGACTGAAGTAATTCTATCTCATCTGCCTTCATGCTGTATCTCTCCCCGGGATTTTTGGTTGTTGGAGTACCTGGCATGGCATCCAACAGAGCATATGGTCTGCACACAGGAACCACTTAACGGCCGTAAGCAGCAGCGCGAGCATCCCCGCACGCTCTGTGCCGGAGCCGGAGGCGCTCTCGGGCAGACCGCGTGCAGCCCTGCATGCGGCACTCCGCAAAGGCCAACACCACACACATTCCAGACAGATCACTGAAAAACAGACTGCCTAGAGTCCTCTGGACGCTTTTGCCAAGCAACACAGATTATTCTCCTGTTCCTCCCTTCTTCTCTACAGTACTTCTGGAAAGGTTCTGCCATCTACAATAAAAAATAGTTCTACTCAGCACAGACAAAGTGATGGGGATGCAAGGACGTGAGTGCAGAGCCACGGCCACGCTGAGCACTGGGCTCAACTCGGACAGCCACTGCAGCATCCCCTGTGCTGCTGCTGCTGCTCTCTCCTCCACACACCTCAACAAGCACATGCAGCCCCACCTGCACCATTGTGGAAGGCACACGCCTACTCACGGATGCCATTTTCTACACACTTACAACTCTACTGCACAATTTGATCATCTACAGAACTAAGCAATTTGTCTTGCTCAAACCAATAGCTATTTTGCTCTTTGAAAATAAAAGAGCAAAGCACAATGAGAGTAAGTTAACCAGTATCTTACAGGTAACTTTTCAAATATTCTGATCTTTATGAGGTATCTTTTGTATTTCCAAGTGAAGAAATAAGACAGGTCTTTACTGATCTGAAGGAAGGGCTTCCAATCAGCAATCTGCAACTGCACCCGTATCAAAGAAAACTGCATTTCTTTTAAATAAAGAAGACTTAGAATTAAGTAATTCTTCAGCACATCAAGTCCTATAGTTTTGTATCTTACCACTGAACTTCTGGTTCGTTCTTCTCACTGGAAGATTCCTTAGTTGCACAGTTGTTGCCAATGTCTTCTGGAGCTGCACTGTTACATGCAGTAGTTGGCAGTGGCAAAGGCAGGCTTGCAGCACTATCAGTTTGCTCCCCATTTTCACCACTGTTGTTATACCCATCGTTAGCACCATTGTTGCCATTTAGATTTCCTCCACCAGAAGCCTGAGGAGATACAGTAACCAGGGGGAAGTTTTCCGTCTTTGAGCCACTTTTTCTAGCTTCTCTTTGTCTCTTACGGTACTCTAATAGTGACACCTAGGGAGAGAAAAAAACACACCACAAAACAAGCGTTAGAAGGGGAGTTAATACTTGTTTCCTTTCTCTCTGGTTCGATTAAGTAAGACATATCATCTACTTGGCTCTAGAAGAAAATAGGCTAGATTAATTGAAGCTATTTAATCATATCTGCAGGGAATTTACAGAGTACTGAACTATTAATGACTAAAAAAAAAAAACCACTACCAACCAACCAATCTCTTATGCCACAAGAAGGAAGTATGCATGCTGCCTCAGGAAAGCAGCAGAAGATTGATGCAGATCAGGAAAAAGTTTGCTGCTGAAGTCAGATTGTTGGTTGAAGCTGCAAAGGGACTTTATGGATTTTCCTGGAATTGCAGCTTTATTAAGAGTACACCGATGTAGTAAAGCCAATTTTAAGAGATGTCATATTCCGCTCTCAGTTTCACTCCCTCAGGTGAAAACCCCACCAAGCTTTTGCTTTATCACACTGCATATATCAAAGGATTCTCTACACTATTCATGTATTTTTCACTGAAACTTTCTTTCCCCAGTTCACTTTGAATTTCTGTCTTTACTGCACTCTAAAAGAGACTGATTAAGAACATATTTTAAATGGTAAATTCAAAGTAAAGTTTACTACCAAAAACAATGACACATGAAGGGAAGAGTAGTTCCTACTTTATATGTACATATGTAAAACCACTACAGAGAAGCTTCCATAGAAGAGAAAACCGGTAAAAAATTTAGTTAAGTTGCCTTCAATGAGAAGAATAAATTTCCTAATGTTTTCACTATGTATTTCCAGGATTTGAAGTGGAAAGCTGAAATAACGATCTTCATAATTTTTTTATTCACTAATGACACTAGTTTGGTGAAAATGACAATTAACATCTTTAAATCTTTACTTTTAATTATCAACAACCTACTCTGTATAGCATCCAAAGCAAAACTGAAGTGCAGTAATGAAAAAAAAAAATTTTTAAAGAATCACATTTAACTGGCTTATTCCTCAATAAAAGTATCTATTTCTACACAGAGAGAAAAATCAAGGCAGCCTGTTTTGTTTGCAGTCCTAGTATTTTTCTTGTTTACTTTCCAGTAGATCTATCCATTAAAGACTCATCTACATGTCAGGGTAACAACAGTTAAAAATACTTGATTCTTCATGAAACAAAGTTTAGGTTAAGAACTGATCTTGCTTTCAAGAAAATTATATTATTTCTACATCACATGACTGGGATCCTCTGAAGAATACTCCTTTAAAGAAAGCTTTAGAAGTTAAGAACAGATTAAATGTATGCAGTATGGCCAACTATATATAGGACTCTAGCAAAATGGGATGAACTTTTACAATGGTGAGAAAAAACACATGAGAAATGCCCACAGAAACCTTGAGATATGGAAAAATCTCCTTTAACAACTGCATAAGGACATTCATGTCTCATGTGATCCTAGGGAAAGGTTTCTACTATTATCCTGCAAAATTCCTTAATTCTCATCTTCTCCTTAAATGAGATTTCCTCCCCTCTTGGCTTTTTTGTACTGTAATAAGTTTTTTTTGTGTTTTGTTTTGGTTTTTTAAAATGTGCCCCTGGGGAGCCTAAACCCCTTCTTTCAGGGTTACAGATAGACTTTCTGAGTTTCTTCAAACTGACAGTTCAGTCCCCTAGGGTGGAGTGTCAGGGGACGACACACCTTTTTTTTTTTTTTTTTAATTTGGAGATTGAGGCTGCACAAGCCCTCAGCAGTGGCTGTGCAAGCCCTCAGCAGTAACAACCTGGCAGAAGCCTAGTCACCAGGAGAAAGGGGAGAAGGGCAATGAAGCACCAAGCGTTCATTGCTGGCCTCTGAAAAGAAGTTAACCTTCAGACAAAGAACAATACGGAACTGCAGAAATTTTGGCTTCTTTTTGCCTCTTTGGCTTTGCCACAACAGCAGAGATACAGTAACATGCATGGGGATCTATGAAATTCTCAGGGTCAGGACCAGGCAAGAACAGAACTACCATCTTGCTTCAGTTGTCTCAGTCTGAAACTAAAAAAAAAAAAAAAAACCAAACCCAAAAAAACCCCCCACCCAGTTCTGACACAGAACTTCTGAAGGAAGAATTGCAAGTGCTCCCTAGCAGAATGCCCCCAGAACATAGGGGAGGAGGCATGTACAGGGGGGTGCAATGGAACCAAAAACCACAAAGCTCGTAACGCCTGCCTGTACACACGCAGGAATGAACCCACCCCCAAATTGTTACTTCCACGAAGCAAATAAATCAGATCTTTCAAACAACCACCATTACTATAGTCTGTTATGAGACAGAAGTGGCAAGCTGTGAAGCTACTGCCTCCCACGTTTGTCTTCCTTTCTGCAAGGAGCAAATGGAGTCTAACCTGACAAGGAGGTGCACTCCCAGACGGTTATGCAGAGGAACTTCCAATTCTGGTTCAACCTGCCCATGACCACACAACTTACCTACAAGAACAGTTTTGTAAGAGTAGCAAATTCAGACTGTGTTTCCTTTTTCAAACACAGTGTTTTATAAAAAAAGAAATTAAGCCAAGAAAAAGATTTCTTAGAACTAAGGATTTCTGTGTAGCTCTAACAGTGAAACCAAGACATGTCAAGTATATATAAAAAAAAACCCAACAGAATTTTCAAGTCTTAGTATCATAAATCTGTTAGTGAAATTTCTTGCAGTAATTCAGAACAGATGTTCATAATATATTATCACTGTGACACTAGTCTGTTCTGTAAAACAGAATGTTGTAATACTTGGCAGCATAAGCAACCACGGTCAAACCTGAAAAGCAGTTATTTATTGGATCAATTCACTTAAGACTCATGTGAAATAAAGTGTGAATTTGTATCTATTACATGGAAAAAATAAATTTACTAATGGGTGTATATGCAGCTTTACTCTTTAATCATTATTCCCCTGAATAAAGTCTACTACATTGTAGTATCTAAAGGTGTGACATCAATTGGTTTAATTATATTATAGTTCCTTCTGTTATGAAATATCACTAGCAGACTACATAAGACAGACCAAATGATTCTTAAAATTATAACCTTTTTCTTTTGTGGAGGATTCTGGGGTGTGCAATTTCCATCCATCAAGTTGTCATTATTGACAGTCCTTCCAAAGCCAGATGCAATTCCATCTTCTGAAGTACAAAAAACAGATGCTTCCATGAACATGCCTCTAGTATCGTCTTGAATCAGGCACTTTGACTCGCTTATTCTGAATCCACCTCCTACCTCCAACTGATGTGAAGGGGTCAAGTCCCTCAAATTAGAATTCATTGAGAAATTTACACCTGTCCTGTCGGGACTTTTTACCCAGGAAGAATAAATTGTGCCCCGTCCACAATGAGCAGTTTCTAGTTGGCTGTTTGAATCAGTCCTATCATGTGTGGGGGCTTCCATGTTTTTATGCAGTGCGCTTTGCTCAATTACTTCGAGTCCCAGCTGGAGGTCTGACACAGATTCCATTTCTCCAGTGCACTGCCGTGTAACATCAGTCCTATTCCTTGGACTGGAATATCCAATAGTCTTTATTTCTTGCAGGCCCATTTCTGTCAGGTTGGAATTTCTGAAAGAATTCAGTGCTAGAATCGATGCTCTGTCATATCCCTGTGTGAAGAAAAAGCACATCGATTATTTTTTCCACACTCCAGCAAAACTGCAACTATTCTGACATGCCATCAAACCTCAAGTGGGATTAAAGGCCTTCCAGTACCACAAGTTTATCTACGTTTAAGAACCAGTTATAGAGCTAAACACTTCCTCCTCCTTTTGCCATGTTATAGGTAAAAGCATTTGAATAAGTGCGTGTTAACCAAAGTCAAAGTAAACTTTAAATGCCAAATTTTATTTACAACTGGCAGAGAAGGAGCTTCAATGCAAGTCCCAGGCAAGGAAGTGACCTGCTTCCATTCAACATTAATGTTTTGACACTGGAATACCTTTTATTTCAAAAAGAGAAAGAAAGGGAAAAGAAAAAAAAAAAAGAAGAAAATAAAAGCTAAGCTCTTCTGAGACATTTCTGAACTACTACAAAGCTAAAGCTCCTAAGCAAACACCCTCTTGAGTCAGATAAACATGAACCTATTCAATTACAACAGTGCAGAAGTAATTGTTAAATTCAGTCGACAGCTGCAATTGTATGAAAAATGTGATCTCAGCGTTATGATTTTGACGTAAAATAGCGTGCACCTATGTGCTCCCCTGCCCGCAGCGGAGGTCTCCGGGCAGTGGAACCGGCGAGCAACCCACGGGCGGGCC
>NW_008601573.1:8662-11191 GCF_000691845.1 Merops nubicus
CTGCCGCTGCAGAACGCCAGCTACGCAAACTGCGCAGCCACTGCTGCTACCGTCCCAACGATGCCCCCAGCGGGCGGCGGCCTGGCGGTGCCCAGCCCAGCCCCTGCTCCCCCCAGCACAACTGAGGGACGCCAGTGACACGGAGTACACGGAAATTTAAACCCAGAGACAGGCCTTTTTTTTTTTTTTTTTTTCCTTTGAATTGCAGTAGTTACTCCTCTCCATGACAGCCATTGGGATTTTTAAGTGGTACGGAAAAAGAGGAGAGATGAAGCAGTTTAAAGTAGAAAATGACACAGAGAAGTGGGAATACACAGTAGTAAGCAAATAAAAACTGTAGGGAAGTTCCCCTTTATGTTCCAGGAAACCCACGATGCCCGGTGAAAAGCATTAATGAAGGGCAGTGCAGCCCCATGAGTGAAATCAAGACACCATTTCTGGCAAATGCCCTTACCTCTTGACTGTAAGCTCGCCGTTTGACTTCGGGAGAACTGTCAGGTGAGGAAATATTCTAAATAAATAAGAACAAATTGCAGGTCAATTTCTTTTTTAGCCTGGAGAAATGCAGCACATCCCCTTGTAAATCAGTGTTTGTACCCCTGCTACACAACATCCAAACACATTCTCTGAACACGCTGAAGTTCTTGAGGAATCTCACCTCAAAGTGCATGGTATTTCCATGTACACACGGAGTTACAGGAGTAACTGGTGAATAGATGGGTTTGTAACCATTTCTACAAGCTTCATCTTCTGCTTTTACCCTAGGCGGAGTAGCGAACAAGGAAGGCTCGGAGGCAGTGCCGTCAGCGTGAGTTGGTGTGGCATATGGAGAGGGAGTAGGTGTGGAGGTTTCTGAGAACGCAGACTCCAGCAGCTGATACAGTCTTCGTTTTTTTAGTGGTGTGGTTAAATCTGAGTGGGAAAATTAGAAAAAAGCTAGAAGAGATCTAGACATAATAATCACAGTTAAGTACTTTCTGTAATGAAATTATGAACTCCATACTAACAAAAAGATAACACAGTAAGATTACAAAAAAACCCACCCCAACTATTCAGGGTAGGCTCCCTGAAAGATGAACTCTTCACAGCCTACAGAATACCTGAAAAATAAACTCTTCAGAGCCTACAGACATAAGTAACCAAAATCTGCATGCTAGTACGATGGGGAGAGCTTTCTATGTTTCCAGAAAAGGCAAAGCCAACTTCCATGCATATTTAAGACTGTTCAGCTGAGAAGTGGAAATTCAAAGTTCAGGACTTCATACAGGAATCATCTGATACACTCCGTATCCTTATGGAAGGATTTAGCTTTTTGCATGTTCCCATTTTGTACTATGCCTACAAGATGACCACTTTTCCCCTGTGTGCAACAAACCCATTGCATTAAAAAGTAATTCTGAATATACAGAACAGCATGGAAAACTTATTTATAATCTAACCTCTCAATACTTGTAGTCAAAACCATTAGTCTTTTGTTGACTGTAAACACAATGAGATGTGGTGGTTACTTATCTAGTATCAATTATACATTAAAGTGGGCAACAAAATCCCAACCATGACAAAATTAAGTGTTTCTCTCACAGAAAGAATCAAGAAACAGTGCAAATCTCCCTGGAATTTTCATTAACTCATCACTTTAAAGGACACAGTCCTCCACACTGAACTACTCTGACACAGCTCTTATGCTCCGTGTTAGTAAAAGCTTCACCTGTTAAGGAACAGCCGTCATTCAGTAATAAAGGGCTTTTATTTTCACCATTGATGGCTGGACTTCTCGATCTCTCTTGAGATGGTGAATTAAATCTATCAATCATTGTTGTATTTTCTTCTTCCAAAGCCTGCTTCAACCAGCGCTGTAATAGAACAAGTTCAAATCACTGACTTAACAGTTTAATGTTAAATATTTCAAAACTCGTTACACATGACAGATTTATCCACCAGCTTTTTTCTGCCCACATTCACGCTAGCAAATGAAGACTTCTTTTTACTTAATAAGAGATGGGGAACCATAACAAATGAGAAGTATTACCTTCTTACAAGAGCCAATAATGTTTTCCACAGGTTCTTTTTTCCTCCTCTTTTCTGAAAGAAATGGTGAAGTAAAACGAATATAGTGCTTTGGAGTTGAATATACGTGTGGACTGTAAGTGAGACCTGGTAACGAATTCAGTTGAGTAGCCAGAACTTCAGGGTCGGTAGTTATGCGCAGAGGCCTTTCTGACAGACTGTCTGTAGGCTTCCCAGTTTTATCACTCTTTTCACTTAACCATTCACTGACCAAGTGCTAAACAGAGAGAGAGAGAAAATTAGTCTTTTTTTATCAGTGGCTTTTAGAAAGTTTTTAGCCTAGCTATTCCCCTAGGTAACTGTTACACAAACCAGAAAACAGATTGTTTCCAGGCTGCAAGTTTAAGAATACACAGAGGAAGAATGAGGACAGTTCTAGTGAAATAATGGGGACAGCAGAAGGAATCCATATAGATTTGCTCTTCATACCAAAGTTTGGGTTTGTTTTTTTTTGGGGGGGGG
>NW_008601573.1:11212-11805 GCF_000691845.1 Merops nubicus
AGGAGGCGGGGGTGTGGGGAGACAGTGGGACAGTTGAGAGGAGTTGCTGGGTTTTTGTTTTGTTCTCGTTTATTTTGTAAATAAGATTTAGTTCTACAGTGCATTCAGTAAGAATACAGAAGAAATGCCAAGACCAACTGTACTTGTGATGTGAATTTAGCAATAGAATTCCAAGAGAAATTTTAAACTTGTGCCCCAGCACTTCAGCTGAGGGGCAACAGTGTAACATTAACAGAACAAAGTGAATGCCTCTTCAGATTTCCCTACTGTCAGGATTGTGCCTCAGGCAGGCACCTAGAACATCCTTCACTACTGCAGTCCTAGTAAATTATAACAGATTTACTTCGGAACACTTGTCAAAAAAAAGGTATTCTTTCCTAGCTAGTTCAATTTCTTTGAAAAATTTGCCACAGGATTTTAGTTCCTGTTACCTCCTAAATTTTACAATAGCTCAACGAAGTTAAGGACATTCATAAATAGCTCCTTTAAACATTGATAATGTGCTATTATGGCTTTAACAGTTTATCATAATATATGTAATTTAAGTTGCTTGTCTTTTACAAATCTATTTATATTTATTTATTATTTATATT
>NW_008601573.1:11836-56695 GCF_000691845.1 Merops nubicus
TGATTTTTAAAGCAGGACTTTCTCCTCACTTACAGTACCTTCTAAAACACGTGATGAACAAAGGAAGGAAAGGCAACTTTTACAGCCTTTTATTTTCTTTTTAAATGAACAGCTTTAATTATGTTTTGGTCACACAAGTTATTTCAGCCAATTTAGAAAACTTTTGTTCCAAAATTGTTTTGAAAGATGTGTTTTGAAAGTCTCTTAAAATCCAAAATAACTTCTACCAATGGATGTTACACTTCAAGGTAACATTAAGTTATCTTTTTTAATATCTTAACTTATTACCGGTGAGTGGCTATGTAATGGTGATTTTTAAAGAAATGAGTCAACAATTAAAAAAAAAAAAAATCTAGATATAGTTGCATACTGATGCAGCAGTCTAATTTTTTAAAACTGCTGTTAAAGTTTATCCTCTCCTCCCCACCCCTTAATAGACGTACCTTCTTTGTTTTAGGATACTTAGTAGGGCATTTATTAAGTGCTGGACCTTCTGTCTCAGTAACCATTTCTGTAACAACAGTTTCTGTTTCAGGCTCAGCTACCAGTGCAGCATTCTCAGTTTCATTATGCTGTGAAGTTACTTCCACGTCAGGAGAAGATGGCTGGATATCTGAACACATGCTGACAGTTCTGTGCCGCCTACGTTGTTGTCCAATGTGAGTTCTACTCCGCGAGAAGCTTTTCCTCTGTTTAGCTCTATTAACTTTGGCTGGGGTAGGCTTGGTGGCAGTTTCTTCTTTTGCTGGTTCCTGGTACAAAATATAAGTCTAGTAAACAGAGCACACTCATGTAAAGTTAGCTATATTCCTTAAAACAAGATGTCAGTTCCTCCTTTCCTTATCAGGTTCCAAAAGTCCGTATATCATTTCTGTTGTTAGAACTCAAATACTTCAGAGATAATAGTTCTAACCTTCCTCAAGGCAACTGCAAGATTTCTTGTATTTTCCTCCCGAGCACCTGCTGCATCGTTGGCTGAGGATTCACAAACACCAGTCATTGGTCAGATTACCACAGATTTGTGTATGAACTGCCACACCACACCCATAAGCTAGAAATCAGCTGCTTACATCATGTTGTCTTTCGATCCAATATTCTTTTTGTAATTTATAGTAAACTGTTTGGCATTGTCACAAAAGGTACTCAGCAGTGTGCAGAGAGAAATTATCTGAGGGGACAACCTGAACTGAGAATTTGTAGTAGTATCTGCAAGGTAAGAAGCGTACTGGCATCCAGCAACAATAAGCAAAAGATTGTTTAGGAGCCACCTGCAAGAACTCAGAACAAACTATGCCTTAATAATTCCTTTTCTGTAAGAGAAAAGAAAGGATTATAACCTGATCCCAAGCAACCCACCAAAGAAGCAGGTTCTTCTCCACCAGTTCTAGAGTGCCTAAGGAAAGCCACCTCCTGTGGGTAAAGTCACCATCAGTAAATACTTTGTATCCTGAGCTTCCAAGAGAGACTGAATTACATGTTTGATGTGGGTGTGCACATTGGCATACAGAAATGTAACAGAAACTCCTCAACCAAGTTCTATACATATTTTCTTGGGAAAAAAAAAAAAAAAAAAAAAAAAACAAACAACAAAAAACCCCAAACCAAACATAAGTTAACATAATATAGTATCAAAGAACTATACACATTTTGGTCAAATCTATTTGCATTCAGAGGAAAAAGAAAGCAATTCATATATCTTGAAGTGCAGCTTGACATCCAAACCATCTGATAAAAGATGCCATGTTAAAAACTAGCTTTAAAATAAAGTTCCAGGTAGCTACCTGAATAAATTCAGCATCATTGGGAATCTGTGCTTCCTTGCATTCTGATTTCACCTCAGTTTTTGCTGTGCTGATTCTTTCCAAAGCCTGTTCTCTTCTTTTTTCTCTTTTTTCTAGTCTGGCAAAAGCTTGCAGGATAGCTTCCATTTTCCGTTCTTCTCTTGTCTGATGGATTTAATAATAATTACGATCAAGTTTTAGTCATCATCCTTCACATATATAAATAAATACTTTTTAAGTGCTTCAGACCATGTTCAGTGTGTGTTGACATGGAGCTCAATTTCAGCAGAAGCTCAGAGGAAAGGGAAACATTACAATGACTGCAACTATTTCAGACTTTGGAAGAAAGGCTTGCATTCATACCAACCCTGATGAACAAGACCAGAGTCTGGCTTTGGTTTTAAGAACTTACTAAAAAGAGTAATTCATTTGTAAACCACTGGCCTATAAGCATAAAAAGAACACATAGCTCTGAGCCTTTTCCTTACATGTATAGTATTTAAAAACAATGAAACACTAATAACCAGAAAGATAAGAAATACCAGTACATGCATGAAACAACAACAGAAAGCTCTGTTACCCTCTGACTCAATTTACCAAGTGTCACCAACTAAATCAGTCAGCATCCATGAACTACTATTTCAAAATAAGTTAACATTAGGTCACACACAGAAGCAAAATTTTCTGTCTATCTGTAATTCAAGGTCCTGGTGCTGGACAAAGGCAGATCCCTTCATCTGCACAGAGCTCTGCTTAATACAGAGGTGACAAGAATTGGGGGTTGCTACAACAACTTTGTTTCTTCTATGCGTATAAATGCCTGCAGCTTAACAGAGCACCAACAGCAACAACGTGTTTACAGCAAAGAACGAACACCTGCAAACGTATGGCCAAGATTCTGATTTAACTAGGTATTTCAAGTATCTCACATTTTGAATGCCTAACAAAAAAGCACATTTTAAAATGCGAATTTTCATAACACTGTTCTACCAACCTAAGAAAATTAGGATTTCTGAGGGTTTTTAAGTTGGAAACTCAAAAAAAGTGGAAAGGCCAAAATCCTGACTCCACATACTTTCTATAAAAATGGCCATTTCAAACAAAAAGCAGTAATAAAGAGCAACAAAAATAAAATGTAGATTTTTACAATGTCTTTTTAAAAGGCAATTAATTATATGCATTTGAAGATAAAAGCAGGTTTTTATCAGAAAGCGACAATCAAGCCAGATGAAATGCTGTCAAATAGCAATCCTTGCATTTCAAGGGGAAGCTCATGTAAGGCTCTGCCTTCATATATACTTAGATTTTATAAGCCTACAAAAAGGCAGCAATTAGCATGGAAAGAGCAGGTGTCACTAAGCCTTAGTGACAACTTTTTGCAGCTACTTGCTAACTTACCATCTTTCTTTTCCTTTCTGCAATCTGCTCCTCTGATTCCATTTCTACTTCATTGCTAATGGGAGTTTTTTCTTCGATATCATCAATAAAATCTGGCTCCTGAAAAATGGAAACGACTGCTTTACAGAAGCTCTACTACTCTTGCAAACTAGGGAAAACTAAAAGCTACACAGAACTAAGAATTCTCAGATCACTACATCAAAGATAACCAAGCCAATAAATAAAAAACCCCAAACCACACAACAACATAAGTACTATTATCCATTTGAACCCTTGTATAAACCTGTAAGTATTATTACCTGAATAGATCTTTCCCATTCTGAGCTAAGACACACCTGTATCTGTTTACTCCAGCACACTGAGGTTATTGAAATTTTGGGGTGTCATCCCCACTCCCCTACCCCACCAACCAAGTAAAGTATCAGAATAAAACCTTCAAAACAATAGAAGCCTTTGGGCACTAACACTGGTCACTGATCTAGCCACTTTAAAATCAGTTAAAGAACTGGTAGCTAATAAAAAAAAAACCCAACATATTTTTACGGAAATAAAATAATGTCAAAGGATACACTTAACAAACAAGTACAAAGATTTTCTTCTCATCTCAAAGCATATTCTATTAAAGTTACATTTTCCATTTACATTCTCACTTCATAATCTATTGACAGTGTCATAACACAAGGAAACACAAGAGCCAGCTTACTAATCATGGTTTTCTGTTTTGAGGAAATAAACAAAAAAAGAAACCATGAACCAGTAACTTTGGAAAGAGTTAGGTGCTCCCTAGTCCTATAAGCAATTCAATTTTACAGTAAAAGGACTAGACAAAGGTTTCTTTTAACATTTGTCTTAAAAATTTATTTACATTTTCCCATATGCTTTCTTTACCATAGAATTATATATATATTTCATCCCAGGCAAAAAAAAAAACCACTATTAACTAACTGGCTTCTGTGCTTGCATACACGTTTTAACAACTTTATTCTTCTCACAATTCCTAATTTTTTAAGTTGGGTTTTAAAAACAGCAAGACTTCTCCTGTGACTGTTCTATATATGCACTGTGTATTACATGAAAAGCTCAGGAGAAGGTTCCAAATACCAGTTATCACTTGTTAGAAACAAAATATTAAAAATTCACTTAGGATGAGAAAGTTCCAGTGTTTCCTCTCTGTGGATCATAATTTCCAACAGTCACATGCCATGCCTTCTGGACTTCCAAGTATTTTTAATTTAATAGCTTCTATGCAAAATTAACTTAGTCTCACGGACCTCTCCCACTAGTTCTTTCAAACCAACCTATTAAAAGAAGGATTAACTTGAACTTGACTACCATGGTATATGACCAGGTAGCTGTACCATACTATCCACCCATCATCCAATATTTAGGTTCAAAGCACACCTTCCTCCCTCCTGACTTCTTAGATTCTACTGAATAGAGCTTCAGAGCTCTATTAAAGCACAAGAGCTGCAGCCAACATTTAATATTCTGGGCTGAAGTTTTATTTCTTATAGGAGTATGGCTACGTATTGCTAGGTTTAAAATACTACATTCCTGAGTAACATGTGCAACTAAGCAGGAGACGCTTCAGGGTGGACTAGAAGCTCCTGAAAGCATGACACGAGGCTTTCACATTAGAGATACATCAAGAAATTCAAAGAAAAAATATACAGTTAAAACTGGTATAGGACCCAAAAATCAAATGGTAAGGAAAACAGAACAGTATAAAAATTCTAAGCAGTTTATCTATCATGATTTCTGATAAATCTCCATACCCCTTCTCAGTGACTTCTTAGTAACACCTTCCTTTAGTAACTACAAAAGGAGAGTATTTGGGTTTAAAAGCTTTTTTTTTTTCTGATCATCTTCGTGCCAGTACCTGATTATTGGAAATGGACAGCCTCAGTGGAGAGAGCTTCCTCTGTTTATTATCTGTGATTTTCATTTTGGCAGCTGCTCCTTCACAGTCCAATGTAATGTTCTGATTTTGAGTCTCCTTTTCTCTTGAAACATCCTTCTCTTTCTTTCCCTTTTTCCTTCTGGTTTCATATCCTGTATTGAGGTTTTCTGTGGGTTCAGAACGTCTGAGAACTGGACATTCAGGATTTTCTTTGAGGCAAGCACAGTCCACTTTGTATTTACTGAAAGTAATTAAATGCAAGAGGATATATTTTTATTAGGCTGTACCGCAATGACACCTTTCAATACTAAATCACACAAGGCGATACATTTCACAGGAAACATCTGCTACGATACAAACCAAACATTAAAAGCAATTGACTCAAATTTTCATCAAGATATACAATACTGCTGTAATTCAAAAATCTCATCCACTGGGTAACAGAATTTGTGTCTGCTTGCCACATGAAATACTTCTACATTCAGGGTTTCTCTTTGCTTAGAAGACAAAAGACATGCAAAACCTGAGTATTTCATATCCTAGGTGGAAATAAAACCACCACACTAAAGACATGAACAAGACACGTGGAATGCAGAGATTTCTTGCTTTACGCAAAGACAGTTGACACAATTTACAGAATGAGCACACTGGAAAGACCTCTGCATCACCCTCTATGATTTTGAGTTCCACTTGGCTATGTAGGAATTGTTATTCAAACGCATTTAACTTACACAGGCTGTCAGCTGCAGGTACTAAAACGTAACTACTATGTACGCTCAGAAGAATAAAATACAAAATAAAATTTAAAAAAACCCAAAGAACTATCAGCCAGGCAATTCCTCAGGTTGTCTTCACAAGGCACTAAGCATTCAGTGTATGTGAACATTCTTAATCGCAGACTAAACACCATTTATAACTAATTTCCACAGGTGCTGTCTTCAAGTTATACCACAGAGGCACTCTGAAACAAGTTAGCCATTACTGAATAGTTCTTCATTTTCTTCCCTCTACTCTCCCCACACTACGGGACACCTACATACTATAAATATGAATAAGCATCTACTCTGAAAATTTAAGTTTGTACCTTTTCCCTATAATTTAAGTAACTGCAACATTTCTGACACTACGAACAGATACACAGTAATAAAAATACAGACGAAACCCTGCCCCTCGCCCCTATTCATTGTAAACACAGTGCTTAAGGAGCTCTGCGTCATTTAAGCGTGCAAGAAAGTAAACATTATAAAAACAAAGCCACTCTGACTTGCAATGTAACTTAATAAGCATTAGATGTATTTTAGAACAACATGCTCACTTACCAATTTCCATAATCAAAATCAAATGCTATAGTAATCTCTGTTCCCTTTGGAATGTTATGGATGGAGTAAATATAAAGATGAATTGTTCCATCTTCAATTACATGCCTCACCTATATTCAAGAGAATATTATTATATCATGAATTACTTTTCTCTTTTTTTTTTTTTTTTAAAAAGTTCCTATACAGAAATTGTAGGGATTGATCAAATTACCAGTTGGGAAACTTAAGGAAAAGGGGACTTCTAAGTGCAGCGAACCTCATTTAACTCCAGGTATATGCTCACCTCCGCGTTTGGCGTACACGAACGCCTGATGAATCGAGCTTCATTCCCGAAGGTCCTCGCATCAACGCACATTTCTAGCCCATGGAATTTGGAATAAAACAAAACAAATGGGTATGGCCTGAAAATGACACGAGAAAATCAGAAGTTTATAATTTTTAAAGAGGCTAAATATTGTTTATTCTTCCCAGGAGTTAGCATTGTAGTTATGGTGTTTGGCATGATACACCACATTTGTGGGTTAATCTGAAAAGGACATGTTCCTATTTAAGCTTCATGGTTCTAACAGGTACATTCTCCAAATGTGTTCTCAGAATACTAAAAGTCTGAGTTACAGCCCTGAATGTCATTCTTCTCTACAGAATCTAAAGAAAGGAAAAGCAAGGCAAGCACTGGACACAGAATACAAGGTAAGAGTCTTCATCTTTTCTTAAACTTTTCTTATAGCAGGTCCTAAAATGAAACAGAAGTTTTTATGTGAGTCTATGAGGGGCTTAAAAGACTGAATAAAGTAACACTTCCACACCCCTACCTAACACCTGCAGTATCACCAGCACCCAAGCCTTGCAAGAAAAGGGACATTGAAATACTCTGCCAAGATGTGCTCTAAGTTCTGCCCTTGCGTGTGCCAGAGAACCCTTCCCTCTTTACTGAGCAAAAGCTCTGTGTCTCTTCTCCTCCAAGAGGCCTCTTGCAATGTCCCAAGAAGGTTTGTCTGTGCAATTAATGGCAGCACTGAAAATGATCCACAGGAAGGAGCAATCATGCATTCCTTAGTAATTTAATCAACTAGAGAACTCTGAAAGTAAAATGGCCCCAAGCTGACCTGCATCCAATTCTGTTCTTGGCCTCATGGACTTAAAATCTCACAGAAAAGAATATCTTTGCCATTACCTGCTGAATTTTTAGGGTGGTAGAACCTGCCAATCTCTGGTTTTAGGTGCATGACTACCCAACTGAGAATACAGGAATCCTGTAATAAGGGAAGAATAAAGAAAGAAAAAACTACCTCCTGAACAGATCTGTAAGGACACCTAGATGAGCACGGGGAGACCAGAATCCAGCTGCAACTATTTTTAATCGAACAACAATAAAATGCAAGACACTGCTATGTCTTGTGCCTAAGACCCACTTCTACTTGAGGCAAATCTGGCAAAACAGCAATTTAGTAGTTACCTTATTAAAACATTTGGAATAAACAAACCTTTTAAAGAAATATCCATTAGCTTCAAATTGTTCTCTCAGCATGAACTTTCCTCTGTATTCAATAATAAGTGCATCAGGAGCTAAGTCTTTGGCAGCTTTTAAAATTTTCTTGTTTTTTTGCACGTAACTCTACAAAGATAAAAAGGAATTTATGAAGTATCATTCTCCATCATTTTTCCATAATTATTAAGAGCAAATTACACTTTCACAACTACTGAAGAATTCTGTACGAAACAAAAAATCCTTTTCCTAATTAAACCTCCAGACCGATTTGATTAAACTGTCCTGTTTCCCTACCAATGCATCTAGTTATGAATACAGATTTGAGTAATACTTTAGGCCTAGTTCTCCATTGCATGGCTGAAAATCAACATACTCATATTCTCACAATTCAATTTCTTCAAACAAAGGCTTCGATTCCTTTAAACAAAACAAATCATGCAGACATAAAAGAACATTCATGATTCATTCAAGGAAAAACACAACAGGAAAATAAAATAATAGTAAAAAAAAAGTCCTGAGTTTCCAAATTTATTTTCTTATCTGTAGATGGAAGGATGGCTTTTTAATTAAAAACCAATACATACCCTGACAATTAGTGAACTCACACCTCTCATAACTGTCATCGCCAATCAAAAAGGAAGTAGCCTCTATGTGGGCAAAAGGCTCTGTAAGCAGGGATATTCCTCTAAGGAGGGTGTCCCATATGCCATGATGGTCTTTGAGGAAAAGAAGCAAACATGCTTCCATTAATCTGCTACAGTAACTACTCCTTCAGATTTCTGCTACAAAATGATAAGGTCTGTTATATGGCTCCGATTTTAAGCTCATAAGTAACTGATGTTAAGGACACAAAGATATTGCACAATTTCTTCATTAACTAAAAATTACAGGATCAGAAGAGTTAAAAAAAATAAATTCAGTATCAGATTACCACCTACCACCAGAAATATCCTTTATGAACCAGTAAATTATATTCTACTCTGAGTATCTGAACATCCAGAACACTTACCATACCTTAAGAAAAACAGACAATTAACATGTTGATACACAGAGCAGAAAAAATATTCTAATTTCAGTGCTACTCTAACCACTCCTGCTATTCCATACAGAGCAGAGACACAGCAGTGAAGTTTAATGCATTATGTCCACTACACAAGACAGTCTAAGGACAGAACAATGTTCAGGCCCAGACTAAGACCTTAGCTATTTTTACGAGAACTGATACACAAGTGCAAACGTAACCACGAGTAATACAGGACATATAAAAAAAACCCATTACAAATTCTGAAAAAGCTTTTTAATCTCTGATGCTTAGATGTGGTGAGACAAGATACAGAAAGTGAATGTGAAGTTCCTTCTATTTTCCAAGGCATCTAAGTGTATCCTTGTTGTGGCACAGAAGTAGCATGCAGTAACACAAAGTGGCACAGCTCATTACCTCTACTGGAGGTTTGAAAATCAGATTGCTGGTGCTGACTTCTTTCTTATCATTTCCATTGCCTAATCTCAGAGCTATTTTTTGTGCCTCCCTCTGGACACCCTCACTGTACTGGTTATTATTTGCTTCTTCATAACGGTCCATCCATGCCTTGATTTTAGTTTCCCATCCAAAGTTTGAACTGTCAGTAGGATCAATCTCTGGGGCTGAACCCTAAAAAGGGAAGTAAGTGACCAGATATTACAAAGTAATAAAAAGATACTAAAATAAATAAAAAAAAAAAGTCTGCAATAACACACAAAATGAAGGACAAAGGTACACCATTGATTTCAAGTTTGGTAGTTTTTTCATTTAGTTGGTTGTTTTGTTTTTTAAGGAAGTCCAGTATAAAAATTCTGCATTACTTAAAAGCACTAGGATGAATTCAGTGGTATTACATTCCTTTTAGGAATTTTATAACTTCACGAATATCTCCAAGTTCACGGATACATTCCCCCTTCAACAGGCACTTTAGCTTTTAGTGAGATGAGAATGGAGACTGACACTGTTTCCTCCCACAACTGCACAACATGATGAATCTACAAATGCAGGAGCTGGAAGGTCAGATCTCCCTGCCTACTCAACTTCTGTGACCATCTGAAAAATATTAAGAACTCCAGCTTCCATCCTGTAATACAGAGATTTGATTTTCACCTTTCAACTTCAAGGGTCACGCTATATCTTTCTTCCACTTCACATCTTACTAAACCTCACTAACCCAGTACCTACTACACTAAGGTTGGGACTTCACTGCACAGACCATTCTTCTTCCCTTATCTGCTTCTCACGAGACAATTCTCTTCTGCAGTGATTCAGATCCTCTCACTTTTACAATAACATGCCATTTTACCTTCAGACTTCAGAAGCACCGGTCAGACTGCTGCCAACCAATGCTCCTTACAGATAACGGGAGCAAACCAGTGCTCCCTTTTCTATCCCTTGAGCACAGACACTATAGAAGATTAATGAAACAGCAAAGTAGTTCAGCAATTCAATTAACCTATTTACATGTCTTTTGTACATCAAGGGAACCATACACACAAACAGCATTAAAAAAGGTGTGATGCTAAGAAAACCATGAAAAAATACAATGGAACCTTACAAACACCATATTCAAAAGCACAAAAGAGATTTTCTTCCCCAATTCCGTCTTCACTACTCGTAACTCACACATCTAGAGTGTAAATTGTGTCCCACCTGTTTCCACACACACCAAGGATGATTAAACTATGGGAAATAGCTAGTTTTCACACCATGCCTGTTTTTATCATGGAGGAAGTTTTATTAAAGGCTGCTCTAACACTTACAAAGCAGACATCCCAACACAATTCCTTGAACTATGCCAGCACTAGTGAGCACAGTCTAATCAGACGAATATACAGAGGTATAACAGAGCAGAAGCACTTGCTCAGTTTCCAAATGCAAGGCAGCCATTTCATTCTTTTGCTGCCTAGAACTATGAAAAGTTGGAGCCAATAGTTCAAATGAGGTGTGTGCTCATCTTTACTCCTTGCGCAGCACTAAAAAGCCCAAATTCCTCCATCAGATCTTGAAAACCAAGCATTGGCACAATAAAAATGTATACTATACTATTTCAGTTAGTTTCACAGGTCATAAAGACATAGTACTCATGCCTTTAATTAAAATTACTATGATGCTCACGTAGTACACAGTTATCAGTACTGTTTTACTGCTGAATGCATAGCCCTAATTGCACTCCTGATGCTTCACGTTTAAATAATGTACAATTAAGGTTCAAAACAAAGCCCAAACAAAAATAAATAGAATTAAATTACCTTTACTCGTGAAGACTTCCTGGATCCTTCTCGAAATGCCTGAAACAAAATTAGACATTTATATTCTTTGGAAAAATCTATTTACGAATTATCAGCTTTTCAATGCAGACCATTCTCAATAAAACATGTAAGAGAACAACACAACAAACTATGCTGAAATCTCAAGGCAGCAACAAGCTACATGCCATAATTTTTTTTTTTTTTTTTAAATTTCAGCGTTTCAATCTGAGTGCATACTGGATGTCAGAGCTAGCGGTCCAGGTACGCACTCTTTTCTCCCATATTACAACAGGGCCCTCTAGAATTTCAGAATTCAAGGCAAACTAACTGAAAAATTACTTATGGAACTCTCCATACTTATCAGGTAAAGCTGTAAATTGTCCACATCCTTCACTACACTATTTGTGGAAAGGGAAGAGGGAAGCAGGTATGCTATCTTCTGAAGAAAGTTTGTCATTCTACAACAAAAACTCATTCTTCAAATCATCTCACACAATGTTGGGAGGTAACACAAGAATACATGGTAGTAAATTTATATCCAGAACCATTCATTCAAAAGGAAACATTTTACTCAAGATTTCCAAAGAGATACTGATAATTAATTCTGATTTCAGTTTTTAAAAGACAAAATTCTTATCCAAGCCAGTGAAGCTGAACTGCAGGAAGGAACTCGTTAGTTCAGGAAGTTCAGTGTACTTTACTTCACATACACTACACTGTTTATACCTGTAGCTAAACAGTATAACGTCTACTATCCTGTTTGCCACAGTAGTTTAGTAGCTGTCTGACAGCATGCTTCCACACAATTTGAACTCAAATAAACGGACATTGAGTTGCATCAGGACAACTGACAGCAACTGCTTCTGAACTTTAAACAACTATAACTGATGACTTTCAGCCAAAGAATTCTTCAGAACTCAAATGCTTGGTTCTGTCCCAGCTCTAACAATATCCTGTGGTGCAGTAAATGCCATTCCTCCTTGCAAATTCTGCCTCAACTATAAAATTGAACTTCCATGAATAGTACACACAACTTGAATTAACCAGGGGCAGGGAGGAAGAGTCAAGGAAGACCGTAGCATTCAGTGCAGAGTATTACATTTCAAGCTAAACCCAAGTCGTAAAAAATTACTTCTAACAACAGCCTCATTTTTCACTGCAATTTACAACACAGACTTGTAAAAAGACAAGTTATATTCACTTACTTTTTTACATTTTGCTATGCTCTGTTCTTTCTCTCCACTTTTTTTCCTTTTCTTATCATTTACTTTTGTAACTCTTGTAGGAGTTGAAGAAATTGTAGTTGGTATATGTTGAAAAGCAGTATACAGTTCCACAGGAACCTCATCACCACTCTCTGTTGCACTGGTATCCCCATCTTTAAAACAAAGAATATTCTGTAAACAATCAAATACTGCAGGACGAATATTTACTAGCATTCAGTACACCTGCTTTTAAAAAATACAAATGTGTACTGAATGCTTCAAGCACTTCCATGCAAAATTCATCAACGGTTGCAACAGCATGAAAATGAACTACCAATGAGAAGCTGGTAATTAACAGACGTTTGTAATGCCAAGTAAGAAAAAGATATCAGATTAATTCTGTTCTTTCAGTGGAGTTGTAAGTACTATCATATTCCATTATAAACTAAATTAGAATCAGAACAAAAACCAAGTTAAAAAAAAAAAAATCTGTTAATTCATTCACATATATAGCCTTGACTTGTAATACAGCTTTAGAATTCTCTCAGATGACTGTGTTCTAGAAGGGATTAAAATTAACGACTGCCCAGCATTTCTTGTGGTTTTTTTTTTTTTTTTTTGTGAAGCCATATTAACCAGTCCTGTCTGAGTCAAAATTGCAGTGCCTAGTGCCTTCTTCAGGGTAAACGTATCAATTTAGCCAAAAGCCTTCTCTCCTCAAAATCCCCTACCAGTAAGATTCCACTACTCAGGGAAGAGAAAAGGGAAGTCTATTTCAGTTGCTAAAACAAGATCATACACAAAAGGACACATACTTTTTCTTGGTACTCTGCACCTGCAGATGTAAAAGCTAGAGCCTGAAATTTAGCATACCTCAGCATTTATGTCAGACAAATACATTTCATGACCTGAAATCGGATTACCCTAGTTCTGTCAAGATTAAGGGCTGTGAAGCGTGGAGAGGACTGCAAGAGAGATGGTGCACATAGATAGGAGACTGTTGTTCACATGTGCTCAGTACAGACTTCTCAGACTTGAGCAGCGTTTCCAATTATTCTGCTTTCAATAAATATATTTCACACTGGACTATACTTTTTCTGAAAATGCACAGAAGCCTTTACAAATAATTTGAAAGCAGATACAGCATTCCTTCTGAGTTCAAAAGGATGCTGCCTTAATCAGTGCACCCAACAGTCCTAATTCTTGAAACCTTCTTTACTAAATAAAGAAATCCAGCTACTAGTTACTCTGGATTTTCCTTGCTCACAATGTTCCTTAACTGGATTCTTCTGTACATAGTAAGCAGTCCAATGTTAACCCTATTGGTTTTTCTTTTGAACAATTTATTAGGCACATAACTATACTTCATGTATTAGGAATTGATGACATTTTCTGATTTTGTTTGCATCTTTGTTTGTTCGAACTATTTTCTGAACTAGCATTAAAAAAAAAAAAAATAAACAGGCACAGAAAGAAATGTCTCAAAGAAGACTACAGAATAACCAATGACTGAGAAATGGAAACCCAAGGCCCTCTTGAAATTTGCAATGTTTGTAGCCCATACAGCAGTGCCTACACAATCACTGTGTCAAACACCTCTCCCACTCCTAACCTCCAACCCTGCAAAATGCTGTCTTTCTTAGGGAAGCTGTAGTTCAATATTGTAGTTAACACTGTGCCCTAACTTACTATAAAGAATAATTACCTCAAGCATATAATTAAAAAGAGTTGTTTTGAGACACACCTTCCTAACCTACATAACGTGCTTTCACTTGGAAGAGCCTTAGCAAAGTACACTAAGGGAAGATTTTGCATCTCTGCATCAAGATACAAACTCTCCAAATTTCACAACGAGTTATGGGCCCACACTCATTTCCCCAGAAGCAGCAAGTGATTTCATCAAGCACTAGTTTCAAGAGCAGACAGCTTGAAGCAACATCCTTCAACAAGTTACACATCCAGATTCTATGTCTTTCAAACAAAAACAACCACAAAAAACCCACCATCAATCCCAAAGTGTCCAGGATAACATTGACAAGTGGCTTAACAAAAGTGCTCACTCCACTGAGCAATCCAAGAACGCCCAATGCGCAGTAGGCTGCATCAGAATTACACTTCTGTATCAGAACAAAAGCAGTATCACCACATACAACCACATGCCCCAGAACAATGGGCTGTAAATGTTAGGAAAAAAGTTGATACGGTTACAGACAGAAGTTTATTAAGACTCTCACCAAATTTTGCATCACAGCAAATGTTTACTTAAGAGCTCATTTCTTGCAGCAAACCAACTGATCTACTACTTGCTCCCCACCTTTGGATGCAAGATGGCTAAAGCAGCAATCCTTTAGAAATCTTTACCACAACAAAAAAAAGTTATACTGTATTCTCAAATCTAAATGAAAAGCCCTATTTTACGTAAGCCTAAAAAAAACCCAAAAAACCCCCCTAAATACTTACTCAAAGAACTTCCAAATACTGCAATCTTACCTTTAATCAAACACCTCCAACTTATTTTGAAGTTAAAATTAACCTTCTACTGCTGTTAATACTAAAAATGTTTAATAGATACATTCAAATCAATGCCACTTTTGCTTTTCCCACTTAGAATTAGCTATAAAAACTAGTTATTTTTACTAAAGTCTCATGGTATGCAGTTCATATACAGATTTAAGTCCAACTGAACCACATAATACCAGTCAACATACAAAAAAGTGCACTTAGTGAAGCAAGTACATTAGCTAAGTGAAAATTAAGTGGAGATGCAAGCATGCATTCAGGTCACATTTTATAAATCTCAGTAATTAACATAGCACCTCAGCTGAATCTTAGGCTAAACAGGCTTAGAATTTATCTTTGTTTTTACTGTTTTGATACTTAAGGTTTACCATTTAGTATTTCTTTTCCTATTGAATACAAAGAATAGGTTTAAAGACTGATCATCAGGATAAAGGAGGGCTGAACGTCAACTTCAAATCTAAAATATCTTCAGCTCCTACTAAGATTATTACTATCTCTAATGTTCATAGTAAATGATCAGATAGTGTGGCTACAAATCCTAAGAGATAATTTAAATTGCTCAGACCACCAATTTTGCCTAACCTGTAAGCAAATTCAAGTTCATTCTCACAGTATCATACCACTCTGTGAACCCACTAACTCTAAATTAATTATAAATGTACTTCTATTATTTTCATAGAATCAACAAAAATTAAATGCTAAAAAAAAGAATAATAATTTGAAAAAAATCTGTACTATCTAGCAGGTCAACCAGAACTTTACAAAGTAAGTTTGGTTTTGCTAAAACAAAACCAGACAAAAACAAAAATCAATTGTGGTGTTCTAAATAAATCATTAATGCCTTTAAGAGACTTAAGGCAGCTTGGCCCTGGAGAGCAGAAAGTGTCCATGGCACCAAGAAGCACTGTTAAGCCACACACACTTCTAGGCCACATCACACACTTAGAGTTTTCTGAAGGCACAGGAAGTAGGCATCTGGATCTCATCTATGCGGTATTTTTTTAAATAAATCCCAACACACACTTGCACATACCCCAGTACTTCAGAGACATGATTTGAAAGTAAAACATGTGAAGTTCAGGAGAATAACTTCCTCCCAAATATTCACTTCTATAATAGAGCTTGAAAGTATCACCTGTCAATCAAGAAACCCACAACACATTTTGGTAGTCCCTGGACAGAACTCGTGACAAATCAGGTTGGCTGAGTTTTGAAGTTCTAAGAACAGTAGGTGAGCTCATTTCAGAAAATACAGACAGAAACAGCCACCTGCATTACAAGTCTCATTTAGTTATTAAAGACAAAAAACCTTCAAAAACATCACAATTATCCCCAAGTTTAGCTATTTTTCTTGTTGTCAAAACAAGCCCCAAAACATACCAATACAGATACAAAAAATCTACAGCAAATAAGAATTAGCAATCCCTCTCAAAAGTATATTAGATAGTTTTAAATCTCAATTATATAATTCTTAGAGACAGAAATACCACATGCAATGGAATCTTTTTAAGAGATTAGTATATGAGCAGTCTATATACTAAGAAGGAAAAAACCCCAGAGCTCTGAAATAATTTTTTCCAAGACTAAAGTAGACTTACTAACCCTCTCACTGCAGCAGAAGAAACATGAACCTTTCTTATCTTTATCTTCAGTAGCTTACTCAAACTAATCTAGTTGTTATGAAAACTACATTCATTATTACGAAACTAACAATGTTAAAACAGATCTAATTATTCCACAATGATAAGAAAAAAGGCAGTGGTGACAATCTTTAATAAAACAACTGATATAATGTTATCTTAGTAACAAAGTAAAAGGCATTGATCCAAACGTTATATGCTGAAGGCTACCAAAACTGCAGGAACTTCACACACGCTCCTAAGTTCATACAGCTGATGTATACTAATTTTAATACTTACAATCTTTAAAGAAAAAAAAATTTAAACCTTTACTCACCTGACATATTTTCCCTTTTCCTTCGTTGCAATAGCACTGCTCTTTCTTTATCTAAACTCCTGAAATTTTAAAAAAAAAAAAAAAATTATCCCATTCTTCACACACATCAATGTATCCAAGCAGTAAACCAAACCTTTCCATATTTACTGTTTTCCACCTTTACAAAGTAAACAGTAAACTAGCTGAACATTTAGATACTGAGAAAAGTTATCAGTTGTGCACTGATGCATTTCATTTTAATGCAAAGCCCATAAAAGTATCCAGATAATTTAAAAACAAAAGGCAACCTGCCATCTCAAAAGAAAGACTGGCAGTTGGTCCATGGATTACAGATAAGCATTTTCCTGCAGATTCTTCAAAACAACCATCACAATACAGTACAAAAATTCTAGGACAAAGTCCAGACTATTTCTAAGAAACAAAAGAATCATTTACTGGCAATTAAAGAGTCCTGAACACACATACATCTTTTAATTAACGATCTGCAACATAAGTAACCAGTAGCATTTCATACTCTGCATCTACCTACCACACAGTCAGAACAAAATGACCCCCTCCTCATTGTCACATGACTTCAAGTTTGAGGGAGAGCATACAACTAACTCACTCCAGGGCAAGAAATCCTCCAAGTGAGCTCTGCAGCATACTGCAACAGGACCATAAAAACAGAAGACACTGAGAAGTACTGGTGGGGCAGCTGACCTGAAAACACTGCTGTTAAGGCTTCTCAGTGTATGACAGCCATGAAACAAAACATGGAAAGGACTGTCTATCTATCAGTCAGCCTGAGAAAGAATCTAGGAATCACTGCTATTTCAATAAGTATTTCAGGGGTTTACCCCTGCTGCCTAGGGAGGTGAATCAATGACTACTGTGAACAAGGGATGGAGACTGGCAAGATCATCCGCAGCAGAAATGTGGCTCCTTTAACTAGAACTGTCAGGACCATGCTTTATCTGCTGGTTGTTCCAGTACCTCCTCTTTTTATATTCTCTACTCCACCTACTAATTTAGAGTTCAAACCAAACTACTCACCTTGGTTGACAACGTTCACACAGATATATGTCAGGAATATGCTGCCTGTCAATCCCCATGCAGTCAATGTGCTGCCAGACACTTTAAAGAAAAAAAATTCTTTTAAATACAAGTACAACTTTTTAAATTGTGTGCATAATACACACACACACATAACAGAAAGACAGAGCCATTTTTTTTTTTATCATGATCTTTACTCAGATTGAATACTGCCTAAAGCTACATCTCAATCACTGTCTTCACACCACCACTCTGCTAGCTGATTTTCTATTCCACTGATCACTGTAATTCCCATCTTGTGGCTGTCTCCAGGTGTCTCTCTGCTTCTTTAGACTCATTTTCCCTCTTGGAAATTTTCGCTAACACTGGAAATAAAAAATGGTAAATTATCACAACAGAGAACAAAATAGAGACAAATACCTTGAGCAACAAGACTTATGCTTTATTTAGTAACAGGACTTTTTTTTTTTTTTTTTTAAACAAAATCATTGCTTTTTCCTTTATAAATATAATTTTATTTTTTGTATCTTAATAGAAACAGCCTCAACTGCTTCTCACAGCCAGGGAAGAAAGGCTGCTCACTAAACTGGTGGCTAACCCAGGACAGTAATTTATGCTCATCCCCACATTACTAGAAGGAACTGGGACACAAAAGTCATTGTTATCTTCCCATTTGTGAATTTATCACAGCTTTCTCACAGAGAATCTCTTCTTCAAAAAAAGTAGACTCTACTTCTCCCACCAAGGAGGTTTAGGTAGGATATTAGGAGATATTTCTTCACTGAAAGGGTTGTCAAGCACTGGAACAGGCAGCCCACAGAAGTGACTGAATCATCATCCCTGGACATGTCTAGAACTTGTGTAGATATGGTGCTGAGGGACATGGTTCAGCGGTGGGCTTGGAGTGCTGGGTTAACAGTTGGACTCAACGATCTTAGGTTGATGGCTGGAATCCATGATCTTGAAGGCCTTTTCTAACCTAAACAATTCTACCTAGCGGATGACCACCTACAGCTCCACTGCTGAAAGAGCATCTAAAAGCCTTTCAAAATAAGTCAAAACGTTATCAGAATCAAAGACCATCAAAAACTAAAAAGAAAAAACTTGTCATGTATGCAGATGAATGGAGCTCAAAACAATGTCTTGATTAGTCGTAACTATCATTTCAGAAATACACAATGATCTAGTAAGTTCAGCAGCATTCGTTAAGGGTACTGAATATAAAAACGCTGGCTAATATTAAGTGCAGAAACATGAGACTTGTCTTCTCCCAAGTGTATCAGATCTAAAAAATTCTGAAAGTCATAGAAAGTAATTTCTAAAAGTTCTAGTTCTAAAAAATTTCTAAGTTCTTTTTTCTAAGTCCAAGTATTTAATAACACTCACTGATTTCACTATGATATAGGTGCTTAAGCATGAACACAGAAGTTCAAACATTTCACTTCAGCTTCTCCAGTAAGAATCCAGGTTACTCTTTTCATAGTTACTAAAATTCTTTAAAATATGTCCTATGAAAATTAAGAACTCTTATCAAAAGATAATGAACAGAAAAAACAGTATTTGAGAAGCTTCTTATAGATTATTTTGCATCTTGCAAGTTACGTGATTTACAACTTACCAAGATGCTTTATTACTCAAGTACATGCAGATTAAGAACCAGTCCCTAGGTCTTAATTTGACCATACTAACTTGGACAAAATACCAAAAAGACATCCTTTTTAGAGGGGAAAAGGATAGATCCCTATTAAGCAACAGTGCACAAGTAAAGGCATGAACAAATTCCTGAGTAGTCAAGACAGACTGGAATAAAGTATAAAAAATACTCACTGGCCTTAACCAACTACCTTGCCTACTAGAAAGCCATACAGCCTTTAAACACTCTTTTGACAGAAGGAAATTTCCTATGACTCAACATAATTAAAACACCACTTAGTTACACTTACTTTCAATGTAGCCTTAAGTTTTGAGTAATTTTTATCTTTTAAGTTAACTTAATATTCATTACCTGCATTTGTCACAACAGATCATATATCCATCATCATGTGTAAAGCCACAAATGCATCTGGTAATATCAGTTCCATAGCTTCCATCCTCTGACGTACTGATGGTAGTAGCACTAGAAGTTTCATCGAAGTTGGGAGTGGTAAATATGCCTACTTCATTCTTGCTTATAAGCACTGTTGGAGGAGGAGAAGCTGGAGGCGTTGGAGGAGGCCGAGCACCATAGTTATGGTCCTAGATTTTTGTTGAAAGATAAGTTATAGCTGTTAAATGTTCATACATTGATGGTTATTTAAGCTGAATTGTAAGAATCTGCTTTGAAAAGAACTTCAGAGACTTCTTGGTTTTCAGTAATATTTAACATTCTGTTTCTTTCATTGCTCATTGTTTTCTACTTTCTCAATTAAGTTTCACACAACTGCATGATGTTCAACATTCTGCTTCTCATCAACCATCTTTAGTAAACCTACCCAATTCCCAGTAAGAGAATAAAAATATAAGCATGATTCAAGAGTTGTTCCAGTTAAGGAAAGCAGATTTTACATAATGTGGTCTATACAGAATACTTAGCATGAAACTTACTGCATAGGGCAAACCAATGTAACTGTGTGAATGCGAGCTGCTGGTATACAACTGGTGCGGGTAACTGTTCGATTTTTCAACTACGACAGGGCTAGCTTCTACAGATTCTGGTCTGCAAGGCAAAAGACAGAAGAATAATAAATGCAATTAATGTGCATTTTATAGTAATAATTACTACATTACATTAATAAATCACAGGTACTTGTTGCATCATTTCTAATTAATTGCCTGCTGATCCTTTTTAAAGCAGCATACAAAAGGGATGGACACACCGAACACACACCTCCAAAGGCCCTCTCAGACCACTGCTCACAAAAGAGGAAACCCAGCACTCCTCTTTCATTTGAAATAAAGCTTCCAGAGGGGCAGAGAACTTATGCCTCTGTAGTTATAAAATTTTCACCAAAAAAAGTGCATGCTGAATCACATGACATAACCTGCAAATCTGGGACAGAAGAGGATGTTACATGCTTTGTCAGGGAGTCATCAGCCTGCATGCTCAAGTCTATGGAGGTGTAGCAGATGCTGCAGAAAGGACTTCAGCTAATTACACCAAAAGACAGCAGCAGTAATTCCGAAAGCAGCAGAACTGATGCAGCCCTGCACTGCCACCCATCCTATCCCACTCTGCAATGACATCTAGCGGTAGCACAACCTCCCACCACCCACACCCACCAGCACTTGAGGCCACAGCATATGGTTTCTACAAACAGAAATCCTAAGTGGGGCAAATCTATCTAAACAAGGCAGTTTATCGATTTATCTTTCAATAGAAAAAAGATAAAAATTTGTGAAATAAGGTTTTGTGGTGAAAGGCAGGGCCTTCTTTAATATACAAGCTCTAGTTTACATGCATTAAACCACATGAAAGACTAGAAAAGTAATACTAAAATACAAAGATCTTTTTGAGCACAATAAATGATACCTTCATTACCTGCCCCCAGCAGTTACATTCACGTGTGCACGCAAGCATATGTACACGCTCTCATGACCGAGACAGGCAGAAAGCCACAGCCTTATTGCACCAGATGATTCAATCACACCAGGACAAATGTCAAATGAACCCAGAGTTACCTGAAGGTTGGGGGGTGTTCAGGGTTTTTTGGTTGGTTTGGTTTTTTTGTTTGGCATTGATTTTTTTTTTTTTTTTTAAATTAAAGACAAGGCAAAATATCAATATCTAAAACTGAAGGGGCCTTTGACTCACATCACAAATCCAGGTCTTGCTCACTTTTCTAATTTTTGTTTTATGATTATTTCCCAGCACAAACATCTTTATTTCTTCTACTGATTTTTTCAAATAAAGTTTGTATTTCTGAATCTTGCGTTAAAATAAGCATCTGTCTTTTTCTAAGACATTAGGATATTAAAGAGAGGCTTTTTTTTGTTATGCCATGAAGTGATACTAACTTAAAGGAAAACAGTAACTTGCATTTTTTTGCTAATATTTTTTGTAAGAATACAATTAATCACTAGCTTTCCGAAAACAATATATGGAATTTCCACATGTACTTGAAAACGTCCTAAAGTTTTTGGTGCCACATTTCTTCTTTTTAGCTTTTTCTCATTTAAGGTTACTACATGATAAAATTGTTCAAAAAGAAACACTATTTAGAAGTACTACACTGGGTTAAGACTTCAGTTTCTAGAATCCAAAGCAAAAAAATATTTTTTTTAAAACATTAATGTCTGTAACAGTCACCAGCTGCATTTCTTTTAGAGAATGAGTAGATGTGAGCACCCAAATCATGTGAAGTATAAACACTAGAAATACAACTTCTGACTAGCGTGACATAAAAAAACAGCTAAGATAACACTTGCCCATCATTACCCCATAAACACAGAAAAATCATTCACTCCTACACCACTTCTCATCTTGAAAATAATTTTATTCAGAGTTCGTTGCAATTGTCTCCTAGAAGGAGCTCAGAATTTGTCAGGTTCGAACTCATGACTAAAAACAGAAAATTAAATTAAATAGGTGGAAAAGCTGTGCCTTTCCAGCACAGCTGTGCCTGTGCCAGCATGGGTGGCTAGGACCAAAGTTAACTTCCTTCTCCAGTTCAGGAGAGTCTTGACCACTGTATTGCTTCTACTGCTATTCTTTACCATTTGTTATATGAGATAAGCAGCAGCACAGTTACTCATTTCCACTAGGTGTTCTATGAGGCTAGACAATACATTCTACTCCCCAAATCAATTTTTGCCTACTCTAACAATTTTTAAACCACTTAAAGAGAATACAGTTTAATACTTAGAGGTGTAACAGTTGTGGGAAGCAGAAGCATTAGGCTTCCAAAAACAAAATACGGAAAAAAAAAAAAGTGTTTGTCCTCAACTATTTTAATAGTCATGAAATGGATTCAGAGAACAGGTTAAAAAGAAAAAAGCACAGCTTTACTTGAGCAAGGACAGCCAGAAAAAGGGTGGGAGAAAAATCAGGTGAGACACAAAGGCAATTAAATATTTGTATTAAAATGTTTTAACATAAATACAGAACTAGAGCAGGAGCAGTGCTCCCACAGATACACAAGGCCAGAGATACTCCTCAAAATTGTAACAGATGCTCACCAGAGCTTTAAATGTAACTCTCACTGTTCCACTTGCACTCAAATGCTAGACTGAGGTGGTAAGCTGTATGGAGGAGACTGAGAAATACAGGAAGGAGGTGGTGGAGCAGTCACTGAAGCTAGAAATTAATCAGTGTAGGTTTCCTTTACTGTCAATGGAAAAGTGATAATCACCACATAGGCAGTACAGAACAAGTATCATTTCTCCACAGAACTACAAACAACTTTTTAAGTTTGGCAGATAGGTCTGCCAACACTTTTAATACACCCTTCACCAAACTCCTTCTTAGCCCTCTCCTGCCCATCACATGCAAAGACCCCAACCTTAAACAGAGAATGCAACCCCTACCTATCGTGTGCCCAAAGGTCAAGGCCGCCTTCTCAAAGAGGCGGCTCAGCACTCAAGAGTTTTGTGAAGGAAAACCTCTTGGTAAAATATTTAACAGTACAGGCAATTAAAGTGTGAGATACCACTTAATTTAAAAATCAATTTTTTTTTACTCAAGAAGCAAGGCACTAACTACTGTATTATAGGCATGCACACTAATCTCACCATTGGCATTTTTATGGGCATCCCAAAAAGCAAGTTTTCAGGAGCAAGTGTAAGCATTCAGATCTGCAAGAATACTACGAGTTTTTCCTTGCTTGTACTTTTGAATGTAAGTCACTTCTGTAACAGATTAACGTATTAAGCTTGTCAGCCTTCTGAGCAGACCACATTTATCAGTTTCAGCTCAAGCAACTGTACCAAAAAGCAAATATTTCACCCTAAAATAAATATTACCATAATACACTGACCACAAGATTTTGCTAAAATGTTTTATCTATTTGTTAACTGTTATATTCAGTAATTCAGAACTTCAAAACTGTGCAATGAGTGGTCTCAACTAAAAAAAGCAAAGATATCTGTCTTTTTAGATATCATCTAAATAGTTTTCATTCTGCAAGTAAAACAACTCTACTGTTCTGGGTCATTTCCTCCTGTTCATATTTAAAAAATACACTGCAAACTGAAAATATTCTGCATATTGCCAGCAGATGGCACTACTGAGAAATTAAGTAAGCCACACAACCACATAGTTTACAAAACCTCAATCTCTACAAGCTTGTAGTTAACCCCTATCAAGGCTATCAGCTATCAACCATTCTAAGGAATCATCAATTGTTCTTTAAAATGACCCATCTCTCCCAGCCTACTCCTTTTAAATACTGTTTTGTTTCTGACCACATTAATTAAAAAATGGGGGGATAGTTGTGCACTTTATTTTTACTACCACCCAAAATGCCATCAATTCTTAAGAATTTGGGCCATCAATCACTTCTATAGAAATGCAGGTAATCAAATGGAAAAAAAACAACTAAAATAAAACCAAACTGAAGTTTACAAAAGCCAGGGGTTATCCAAGCTGTAGGCTATGAAAACTTAAGCTTGAAATATGCTATGAAAATAAGCTATGAAAACAGAAGCTTAAGTACTTCTGCACACATCTCAAAACTCTAAATGAAACCTCCTGCTTCTAAGCATGTCTCAGCAGCATCAACCTGCCTTATGCCAGTTTGACAGGTCTAATCTTCAAGGAGTTCAGGGTTATTTTCCCTTTGCACCAGCACACTTGAGCAGTATCTGGCTGAAGGTCAGCTCAGATAAACAAATGCAATTTATTTTGTACAAAAACTAGTATTTTCTATTTCAAGGCACTTCACCTAACCAAACACATCCGATAGGCTTCACTAACTAGACAATGAAGAACTGAGCACTACTTCTCTAACACAACAGGGGTTCTGCTACTGAAGCATCTTGTAACAGTCCCTAAAAGTTTAGGCTGGCCCTGTATCATCTGTAGGGACTGGCAAGCTTCTCATTATCCTAAAATATTAAAAAAAAAACAACAAACAAACAACTTAAAAGCCCCATTTAAATAACAGTCATGGGAAGGTAGGTTTTTATGAATATTGTTATAGTCTTAAAAAAGTAATCTTCTCTCCTGGATATGGATCTCACTACAATGATTCATATACTGTGGTGTTGGGTCCATTATACAGGTCTTCTCTCTAGAAACACACACAGATATTAAAACCAGGAGAGCAGGACCATAAATGACAATTTCCCATTTCCCAATGTAGTTTATGCTATAAGGTAGACTGATGCTCTTGCAAGTCAGGGAGGGCATTCTGAACCTCCCAAAACAGCTGGTTCTGCTTATTATTACAAGGTCTTTAAGAGTAAGAAGTCACACGTATCTTTAGTAAGCCTTTTACAAAAAAAGGCAAGATAACCAATGTGTTCTGACTATTACAGCACTGCAGACATCAGTCCACCACTGGACACCTCACTTAGGTACAAGCAACCTAAAAGAGACTCTTTCACCCAATTTTTAAGACATTCAAACCTTTTATTAAGAGTTATTCTCCACATACCTATTTTCACATATTATTTTAATAATAGTAGTAACTATGTAATCACTAAGCTATTTTTTTTTTAATAGGCTTATCCCTTAGGTTGAAGCATAACAACAAAAAAAAAATAAACCTCAGCAGTAAGAGACTGCACTAAGCTAAGACTTTTTTTTTTTCCTAGGCTCTTCCTCCTACACAATCAGGTTACCCATTCCCCTACCCTAATCCTGTGTTTGCTCATGCTTCAGCAACTGATGAAGCAATACCAGACCTGTCAGTCACAGGGAAGAAATTACAATTCCTCCCTCTTGGGAAAACCCCAGAACTTGCTCAAAGACAACCTGCGATTGCTACCAATATATATCCAACATACTGTCTAGAAGAAAACATACAAAACCCACATAAATCACATTAAAAAAACTCCAAACGTGTAAATCACATACATGGTGGCAGAAAAGGTTTATAACTGTGTAAGCTGGTAGGTTAGGGATAGATAGAGACAGTGACACGTCTTTTAAATCAGCATAAGCAAACCATGCAGCTACACATTCTTTCAGCGTAAGTATGGCAGAGGTGGCAAGAATTAATCTAATTGGTAACAGCCACTTCACATCTGAAGAAAAGCAGTTCCTAACTGGGTCGCCATGTCACTGTATCAACCAAATAGCACACTATGAACTCTATCTTGTTTATACTGACAGCTATATTTATTTATTTTAATTTCAGCATGGCACACTGTGTCTGCAAGGAACATCAGCAACCTTGGGAATCATGACCTCCTCTAAATGTAAAAGAAAACCACAGGAAAAAATAATGAAAAGACTTGTGAACAAATCATTCAAGTTAAAAGCTTTCCTGCACCAACAAAACTAGCGTTCATGATACAAGAGTGCAATCAAACAACTTTAAAAAATGTTACTTGAAGTTTCAATTGCAAATTCTTGGTTTTCTTCAGATAAATAGCACAGAGTAAGAATAGCTTCATATGTAACTGAAAGCACAGGAGAGAAACATCCCTTTAAAAATCCACTCAAGAGTTCTATTCACAGATTGTAACATCTCTTTCAAAGTTTGGAAGGAAAGCCATTTGCTTCTTAAACTGAGTAATATTACTTAGCACATGGTAAGAAATACCACAGACCACCACAACCCCAAACCTCAAAAATTCACTATGCTTGTTTCCTGCAAAGTAAGAGTTTCTTGAACTCAGGGTTTATCAGGCCCTTTTAATCCTTTATAGACAGTTACTAACTGAAATGAATGATTAACAAGTGAATTTCTATTAGCTTTTCCATACGAAATAGCTTTGTGAAGACATGGTATTAGACAATTAAGCTAGGCCTTCACCATTCACAAGGCAGGCACCCTTGTCCAATTACCACCACTTTCTTGCAATTAGAATGGGAAATAATTTTTCACATATAGTTAAAATGAAACTGAAAAGGCAAAACATTGTAAGCATGAAAAGCAAACCAGGTAGCAACTGTATTTCTCAGTCTGATAAGCCAGGAAAGTATGCATCTGTGGAACAGTTCAGCCTCCCTCCTTGGCTCTCCCTGAAGAGGAAGAAACTGACTTAAGAACAAAGTGACAGTTATTAAACAGATTCAATAAAACCAAGGAGACTCCTAAATATTCTTCAACTGTATACAAAAAATACTCAATAGGGAAAAAATACATAAAAAAAGAAAACTTACAGATTATTCACATACTTACTCTGAGCCTGCAGCCATTTCCAAATAAGAAGTATCTGCTGTGTCAACCCCCAACGGGATCACTATGCTCATGACGTTCGTTTCTGATAAATTCGATTACTACGGAGTCCTATGCATTGGTATCCAAAACACTGGGGCATGCCAGCCACAGTGCTCATTGCAAACATCTAAGTGCATCCACAAACCCTGTTCAAAAAAAGAAAAAGGCAGGGGACAGAGTCAATTAATTTTAAAGTCAGCCAATTTTCATCACATTAAAAAAAAAAAAGGCAAACCCACTTATATCTGTCACAATTATTTCATTAATTTTATTTTACACAAAAGGAAAACACTCAGTTTCTTTCAAAGTTAACTTAAAATACACTAAGTGTAAGACTGTGATGATCTTCACGCCTGTAAAAAAATGTACAAATATTACAAATTGATAAAAAAATTTCATTTAAATTGGTGATTTAAAAACGTCATTCATAACATTTATTAAGGTGAGAAAGATTCACTTTATGGCAGGCTTGCTGAGTGTGAGATATGTTTGCTTACTGCTCTCTGTTGTCAGAGACCAGCTGCTGTACCTTTCAACGGAAACCACATTACAGAATTTTTCAGTTATTTCTTAGAGATCATTGCTCATTTTTGTTTTGTGTTTAAAAGAAAATTTTCAATGCCCACAATACAAACTAAGGATGTCAAAAGAAACAATGTCATAACTTGCATTCAGTATTTATTTAAGCCAAAATCATTTCAATGATTCACAATAATGATATTAAACAATGTCCATCTCATTTTAGTAGATCATCATCAGAAGGTACCATAACCAATCAGGTGCTACTTTCTTGATTTTTTTTTTCCAAGTAGTAAACTAAAAAGAAACAGCATTAAGTTTTTAACGGTAGAGCAAAGATACAATCTACTTGACTCACAGAGGTGAATACAGCCATCCTACCTGTATGGCAGTTGCTACTAGTCTCCTACTCCTCTTATTGAGCAGGACAGAACACCCAACCAAGTACAGAAGATGTACACAGCACTTCAGCCATCTCTGTCCACAATTTAGTAAACCAACGCATTTTTATACCCTAACATAGACAAGGTTTTCCACAAGCAACTAGGTAATTGAAGCAGAATACACCCAATCTTCAATAATTGCACAATGAGTAATTGCAAACTCCTTCCAAAGTGTCAAAATTGCAAGAAGATAGACCACACTGAAGCACATACACTGCCTAATAAATACACTGTTCCCATTTCACAAAGTGTATTATCTTAGAGGAAGTCTACAAAAGCTGACAGTTTTGAGATCAGTGTGTTTTAGCTCACTCATCCTGCCAACCACTAGATTATCAAAAAAGAAACGAACAAGCCTCCAACGAAAAATGGGAATCTTACAAAAAGGGCTTCAGAAAAGCGTTGTGTACTTAAATCTGAAATTGATCCTTTTATTGATAAAGTTGGTTATTTTTAGGATGATTAAGTGGCATCGAGAGGGCATCTCTAAGGTATGAACTGGCATCAAGTCTTCAGCTAACTTAAAAAAAATTTTGTATCACTACTTAAATACCTAACCTTTCCACAGTTCATTCTGCCTCTGGACAGCAGAAGTTGTATTTGGCAACTCATGTAATGGGACCAAAACACAATGAACTGGAAAGTAATCAGGCCAACTAGCCATTGGGGTATCTAGTTTTCCTCCTTTAAACACAAGGCATTTTCCTAACAAATACCACAAATGTCAAACTGTATAACTACGCATAAAATTAAGGGAAAACCGTACTATTTTCAAGAATAAATAGCCAAAAAAACCCATGTTAAACCAAAAGCGAGTATAGAATATTTTTAGTAGCAGGCATAAAAGAAACCCCAAGTCTCTCTTACAGTTAAGTGATCACTCACTCTGCCACCATATACTCTACACATAGGGTAGAGCCTTGAATGGCCTCATCTACAACTCACAGGAAGCATCTCACTATTATCATCTTCTGAAAAAGTAAAAAATATATGTTAATTCCTACCCAATAATTAAAATGAAACCATCTAGCTTTTCAGTCTATGTAAAGTGAGTATCACAGGCTAAGGGTTTTTCCACTACCAGATGCAGTTTCACCTACACTAACAAATCATTAGCTTAAAAGATTTTTTTATGCTTGTTATTAGGTAAGTCTAAAAACCAAAGCATATAAAAGTAGGTCTGAAAGACGTACTATGTGAGATTGAGGTCTTCACTTAGAAGTTTCTAGAACTTTAAAATTGCTTTTGGTGGTAGCATATTTCTTCTTAATTCAATATTCTTCAAACCCTTCTGACCAGCTAGAGGAACAACTGGAAATTAATGCAGGCAAAAATGCATGGGAGACTGAAGAAGTGAAGAACCCGTCTTAGATGGTTGCTTCATGGGATAGGACATCTGCAAACTAACATAAAACTGAGGCTACCCAATCATCACGTATGCAAGTGACCTTCACTGCCAACACAGAAAGATGTTGTTACCCAATATAAGAACCAAGTGAATTTTTTTTTTTTTTTTTTAAAGTAATACAGAAAAACAAGAGTGCTATGTTAAGGTTTTTAGAGCTACATACAGAGAGAAAATTAATCTCTAATGCATAGCCCAATTAACACCATCACCTCTGACCAAGCAAATACATCACCACTTTTGTGAGAAAAAAAAAAGAGAAAAAAAAAAAGAGAAAAAAAAAAAAAAAAAAGGGGATGCCAGGAGTGTGTGTGGGAACAGAGAAACTTCTCACTCTACTGCAAGCTACTGAAATACATCTTTAAGCCTCAGTCAGAATCCACTCAAAAATTCTAAGAGACTAATCTACACTGAATAAAGTCAGAGACTTGAAGAACTCAAATTTGTTTTGCCAAACAGCATTAAAGAGAAGTTGTTTCATCTAAAAGGAAGCAGAATATAATTTTAATACTACCCAATTATTTTTTACCACTTAAGATTACAGTTCCTCACCACACCCATGTACAAATCCCTCCAAGAGCTTTTCCTCTGTCTATAGTTAGTATGAAAGAATGAATGCAGTCACAGGCTCACAATACCTACACAGACAAGTTAATTCAAACAAAGATAGCTCATTATTTATGAGCAGCCATCCTCCATTAATTCCTATAATGAGGGAAGACCCTGCACTATGCCCAGTTACTAACAGAACTATGACTTTACAGGCCTCCAATGATGAACACACAGTGATGTCAGTCTTAGGATGAAGGAAAATAATTCTTTCCTGTCATGTCAGAACAAGCAGTATTGTCATCACACACTAAGATATCCCCAGTATTTTTACTGGGTTATACTGCAAAAATTGCTAAGTTCAGAACAAAAAAATAATGTAACCACTAGAGAACTTTCTTCCTTTTCCATCTTAAAAGTGATTGCTTAGCCTTTGAAGCTTGATATTTCAGATGAGTCATAAAATACTATCCGTTATCATAATGTGGTACTTTCCAACTTCTGCAAGTACCCATCTATTTCAAGTCATTATTCTTTCAGAACTCCAACAATCTGTCACCCATGGCCTTCTAAGAACTGTTTTCACAGGTGCATTTCATTAATGTAACTGGCCAGGAAGAGTGGAAAGAAGGGTGTCAAAGAAGAAGTCTTCTTACAATCCTAGCAGATTATAAACAACTTACTGTTTTGAGAAATTCTCTTTTAAGCAGAACGTTAATTTGGAACTTAAAAAGACCACACTGGTTTGTCCAGGTAATTTCAAGGTCATATAGTTAAACAGCACTATGTAAGAACTGCTGGTCCAAAATTCAATTATCAGCTCTTTACTGGGCAAAGTAACTCATCTATCGCACCTTGATCTCAACAGTAAAGGACTTCCAATTTTGTTAGGGCCCACCCTCGCCTTCTACTGATAATACACTGTAAGCTTTGAAAGAATCCTGGCAATTTCTTAGATTAATCAGATTTTCTTTATTATTACACTACCAGCACAGCTTTATTACATGAAACCACATTCCTTATTTGAAGAAATTTTGGTTTTATTTAATTGCAGTTATAAAATTTAATCTTGCCCTAATAATGATTTTAATCCTAAAACCAAACAAAAAACCACACCTTTGTTCAATCTGCTTAAAGCATCTGTCTCGCGCAAATCAACCTCCTGCAAGAAACTTACCACACTAACATTCAATCACACTGGTTTATATTTTCAGTGGCAGTTCTTTTATTCTATATAGACTGCACAGGAGTTTGACTTTGTAGCCATATCAAGGCTGAAACGTTTGAAACCTCACTGTACTTCTCATGATCCACTTTATGACAACAGAATTTTTTTTTTTTAAATTGCCTTCTAACAATAGAGGTATAAGAGCACAATACATTCCACATTATTCATCTGTGTGGCTTTGTACAAAAGAACATCATTTATGTATTAAACAACAGAAAATAACTTACATATTATCCCTGAGGTATTCCACTTACACAACATTATTCTGTGGTCTAATCAAGACCACATGTTTCCTTTCTGCTATGTCATTCTAGGATCAATTGTGTCACACTAGAAGAAAAAAAACTTTTTCACTGGTACACAGAGGAAGAATAAAACAAATAGAGAGGGTTCAACCCTTAAATAAGAAGGTAAATGGGGAACCTCCTGAAATTCTATCAGTATTTTTGAGCCCAATCCTAAAGGATGTAAACACTCAAACCAAAATCTAGATGTGATGATCAGATATGGACAAAAAGGAACTCCAGGCCTACTCTGTCAGCATGTCATTTTTCCCTCCTTCCACTTGCATCTTGTAGGACCACCAAAAACTATACAGAACAGTTTCAGGAAACAAGCAGATGACAGATCACCTAGACAGAAAGTACACTTGAAAAATAAGAACTTGCAGTCTAGCCAAACTGTCCAGATGACTCCAACAAGGTTTCATAAGCCCAGCTATCAATCATCCTCTTAAGTGTCAGGAGTCCAGACAAATTCTTCCATGGCATTTTCCACAGAAGTTTATTTTTGTTTCTTTGGTATTTTTTTTTCTGTTTTTCTAAGGTAGGAAAATAATTTTTTTTACAACACTTTTACTTGCATTTTCTTTTACAGATTCAGAAACTCAATTCCCAGTACTTAAACTCAACAATGAAGTAACAAGAGAAAACTTATCAAAACTCTGACTTACTATTATTTTTATTAATCATGAAGCATATTTTTCAAGCCAGAAGATAGCAAATAGTACTTTGTATACTGAGAAAGATATAACTCATATGGCTATATGCTACATTGGTAGCTCACTTCTGCAAGACATTTAGCCTTTTTAAGAAGGGAAAGGGAAGGGGAAATAGGGTAAAAAGCCTGCTAAAACGTATGCTGTGTAAGAATACTAAGGCTCTCATCTGTGTGCACACATGCAAAACTTTCATTAAAAATAACTTTTCTGCCTTAATGATAAAAAAATCCTGAATAGTAATATATGTGAAGGTAATATCACTTATTACAAATGAAAAAACTCACCTTGTTGTTTTAGGATTTTTGGTTGTTGGGCTTTTTTTAATCCACATTTACCCTTAATGCTACAAAAACCCAAGAGAAAAAATAACTTAAAAAAAGCTGGTTTTACTCCTCTGAGTACTCATCACAGCTTTTTACACTGAGAAGGTAATTGTTCCTCCTATTTCCTTCCCAGTAAATCAACTCCCTGATTCTGTTGTCTTTAGTGTCTGTCACATATGACAAAAGGCATTTAGAAGGCAAGGGAAAAAAAAATTCACTATAGACATTAGAAACAGAATTCAAACCAAGATGCAGTACTTTCTTTTTTTTTAATTTAAAAAGGGATGTCAGTGAAATCACAAATTAAGCTTACAATTAGGGTATTTCTTCATTCAGATCTAAGAATTTTTCACATACATGAAACACTACACTAATTTTAAAGAGTTGACGACTAAATCAGTTCAAGTTTCTCACATCACTAGGCATTACAAAAATATCAAGTCTTGTTCCTGTTTTCATTACTTCAATACACACCCGAAGCTCAATATTTTTTTTCTAGCAATTGCCTTTATCAGTCACCATCCAACAACTACAAGATGGGGAAAAAAAAGTTACAGTTTGTGTTTCAAGACTTGGGATTTCATCACAGAATTCCTCTGCCAAGAGAATTACCAGGGCCTCCCTAAATACAGAGTATAAGTTTAAGGGAGAAAAAAAAAAAATCAAATTATAACTAGATTAGCCTATTATTAGGCTGAGTATTTCATGACAGGAAACAGAGCTAGCATAAGATAAATAATTATTTAGATTTTATACTGATGCAGGAACTTAAGAACTTGCCTCTAAGTTCTTAACTAATGACAGTGCTGGAAGATTAATATGTTAAGCAAATTCCCATCTCTATACTATGTCCGCCCTGCATCTCCACAAGGTCTCCATACAATACACACATAACTAGAGGGGAAAAAAACAATCAAAACCTTCTAACCTATCTACTTGTGTCAACTGTCTTTCCTTAAAAGCAACATTTACATAGCTTCTAATACATATGACAAGATATGTAAAAAGTGAAGATGGTAATTTCCCCAGATTTAGTACATTGAGTAACTGATATGTCTGAGAATAGTTATCACTCCCGAACATCTGAAAGTTACAGCCCATGTTTCCCAACTTATGGAGAAACATGTAGTTCATGCCATATTCAAGCTGAGCTTACTTCCCAAGGATACATACAGAAAAGGCTTCTCTTTTGCTATACTAAGAATGCTGGTAAACCCACTGCATCACACCCTTTAAATATAGGCAAAAATTATTAACAATTTCCTACAGCAGTATTTAAGTATCAGAATACACAGAGTATACATAAAGATTCATGTTTAAGGGACACATACAAATCAAGGGAATTTACACTTACTGGAACAAAGATTAAATTGGTGAAACAAAGGCGTCTGTACAGCAAATTTTCTACTCATGTATGGATCAAGGAAGTAGAGGAAGGATAAAGAAGCTATCAAATTTACAGATAAAAATAATTCAAAGTATACAAACTAGTTGCATGACAAGTCTTCAGTGAAGCAGGACCTTTCATCTCAACCAGCACACAATGCTAAACTGGTTTTAACTTCAAGTCAATTTGAACATCGGAGCCATGTACCTGTATTCATACACCACTAAGCCCAAAGCGAAACTCCAACTTCCATTTGCTCCTGGTAGAAAATCCAGGTTAATGTGGGTCCAGGCTGACAACAGTCATACAAGATCACTCTGGACTAAATACGGTTTTCCATCTCAATGAAGTCTTTTTGGCAAGATGCGAAGATTTCCAGGATGGCACTAATGCTTTTGGACCTTTGCCAACTCCTGCTGATCTTGGTGTTATTTATTTACACAAGTTATCTCATGTAATAAACACAGATGACCAAAAGGTATTATTCTGTTTGATTTTCTTACCACACCAGGAAGGATAGTCTACAAGGTGTGCTGGTGCTTTCCTTACCCTTCAAAAGGCTTTCTTTTTAAAGGGGAGGTGAATAAAACCACATTTCAAGTGCTGGTGCTCAATATACCATACAGGAACACAGTTATGTACCTTAAAATTGAGAGACACCAAATTAAGTCTACCACACACAATGGAAAAAGTGAAAAAGAGGATTTAGAGGACAAACACTTAAAATCGTCTTCTATGCATAAGTTGCCTCTTATTGAGCATGCAATCTAAACATTCTCCTCTGCCCCCTCCCTGATTACATCATATATCTATACAAGTTTTGCAATCATTAGCAGAAGCAATTCTTGTCATGCCTTCCTTCGCATTTACAGGCCAACAATTTTAACCTGTGGTCATGTGAAGCACACTTCCCACAAAGCAATGTACAATAAAGGACCTAAGAGAAGTTGGTACGTCTATGCCTTAGCACAATCTATAGAGGAGAAATTTCTACATAAAAATGTACTATCAATACAGTGTATCATAATCCACAAATCTAGTGTGAAAACTACCATCCTGAACTGTCACAGAGCCAAAAATGAGCTTTCCTACTTGGCTTCCTTGCCCACTATTTTTTTTTCCTTCATTTTAATATTTTTTTTTTTTCCTCCTTTTTACTTGGGGGAAGGGCTTAACAGGGAAGAGAGAGAAGAAAACATTAGGATTTTACTTAAAAAAATTGCATGCTTTGCTAGACTTCTGCTTTCTACTACTGTTGAGTATTCACCTCTTCTCTATGCAATAGTTATCTGGAAGACAAGTGATAGAAAATGCCATTTTAATGGTATCTCTAGATATTCTTCAAATAGTGAACACTTACACACAAATCTGGAAGAAATATAAGCAGCATATATATATAGCATAAGCACATATCAAAGTAATTTGAATATTTACTTATTGCCAGCTGTTTCTAAGGAGATAACGCATCTTTAATCAGACCTAGAAGGAGAATACATGAATAAATCACTAATCTTTCCCACAAGGAAGTTCTTTCCCTGTTTCCTTGGACATGCTCCACCATGGTAGAGATTTTGCTAAGAGATTAGGAGGGATATCCAACTTCCAAACGCTACAACACTGCAGCTGCAGTATGAAATATGCAGGCTTAGAAACAACTATGAGTCCAATTTTAGACCTTTGCTACTCTTTGATGCTCTCTATGGTAACCTAACAGATAGCCAGCAGTCTACTTCAAATTTGTGCCAAGATGAAAAAGGGTAGGAGGTAAAAATAAGACACAGTAGGCACATTCAAATACATTATACAAATTAAGACCCATTAATGACCAACTCCTGCAAACCACAGAAAAGAAATAACTTGTTCTAAAACAAATCTAGTTTTCTATGTATTTGTAGTTTGTGCCTAAATATTCCTACTGACCTAACATTCTCTATATCCTTCTAATAGAAGTTTCTTCCTCATCACAATATTAACTGGTCCTAGCCTCATTCAAATGCTCCTCAATATTCTCATATGCCACCCACACTGACCTATACATGGTCAGCACTCATGTCCACCTCTCTTTCTTCTCATGTGCTCTGCCAGATAAACAAGAAAAGGGAGGAAAAAAATACACATAAAAAGGTGCCTGCTACAGCTGGTTTGGAGTTACACATGCAGATAATGGCTAAAATTATCATTCTTCCCCTCCCAGGACACTGCTCAGAATGCCCCTGTCCAGAGTTTCAGAGATCTCAAGGGCATTAAGCTCCTAACTACATAAATACATATTTAAAGTTATTTGGTGCACCAACAGAGACCTAGGGATCATTAGACCAACTTATTTAAGAAACATGGCTACCACAGTCAACCTAAGGGCCCTCCTCCTGTTTTGCTTTTAATCCAGTGCCAATACAGAAAAAGAACAAGTATGGTGAAGTAAATAGTTCATTCGCATACTTCTGAACATCCTGATAAAATACATTCCAGACTTAAGGTTCAACAAAGATCTCAGTCCTGTTTGAAATTACAGCCAAACTTCATGTATTGGTCTTGATTTTGGATCTAGAATGAAGAAGAAAATTAAGTCCTGTCTCTTCCATATTATTCAAGATCAATACATTAACCATTTGAGTTTCCATCATGTAAGTATGTTCAGTATACAGATCATTACACTAACTCTAGTGATGGAAAAAAAAGCAGACCTTTTGAGTATGACTCTAGAGTTACTGTGTTAGTTAGTGAAGTTTCTGCCACACAGAAAAGCCAGCTTCCACTGGCTGTACGCTATCTTCCCTTTACTATCTGGGCCAAGGGTGCTCTTCTTGGGTATTCCTGAAGTGATGGAAAGCAATCTCTTCCTCACATATTTATGCCAGTCCATTAAAACATGGAAGACTTCTCCCTTACCTCTTCTCTCTCTTCACTCCTCCTTTTCTTCTCTCAGAGGAAGTTAGACAAAATATGAGACTAGGAAGAGAAAAAGAACGAGTGGTAGAAGGGAAATAAAGCTAAATGCAGTCACAGAAAGAATAAGAATTAGTATATGGAACAGAAATCTACCAAAGAAGCAGTAAGCGTAGGTGTACAAAAAATACCATGCATATAGGTCTTATTTGCAGAAATCAACCCCTGAAATCAAAAATTAACTGCCAGTCACCTGACATCTCTAAGTTCACTAAATACCTGCCACACTTCTTAAACCACACACTAAAAGACCTATTCCTTTATACCAAATATTTTGAGCTGAAGAGTCAAGGTATTGTAAAATATAAGTATGGCACACAAGGAATAATAAGAGAGAAAATTTCTAAGCCATGCTGCTATCAAAAAGTAAAGTATGTACTAGGTACCTAACATTAGTGTTACACTGTATCACTGTGAGGTGCAAAAATCCTTTAAATAGAAATTTAAAGGTTAAGAAAACGAAGTAGTTTCCCAGCAAAAAGATCTTGGCTTTAAATTATTCTTTGTATCAACTGTTTTACTGCAAGCACTTTTCTCCATCCACCAAAACATGGGAAGTAACTGTTGATCAAATTTACACAAAATACCTGTGACTTACCAACTATTCTCTAAGAAAACATTATTTACACCTGTTACCTTAAATCGTCATTCTTGACAAGCATTTCAAAATATCAAGTGTTTTTTCAAGTACATGCAGTGCACATGCTGTAAGAATACCCTGTAAGTCATGCCTACAACTGTAGGAGCTAAGTATACTTTTTTTTCTTCAGTTTAAAAGTGTACCTCATGACAAGTCAGTCACTAGAAGTCCGAATTCTAAAGCCCAATATTCTTTCCAAGAAGCTAGAAGGCTTTTGGGGAGAAAAGTATGCAGCTACAAATAGCTACTGGTATTGTCTTCAACAATCTAAATATTCTGCAGGTTTCATGACGTCAAATAAAATAATTCACTTTAGTGTTTCTTTTTTTTCTATACTGCTTCGTAAAACTTGGGAGTCTACTATAATTATGAGATACCTACTAGACAAGAAGTAAATTCTTTTGATTTATATGAAGTCAAACATTTCAGGTAAGCAAACTTCCAACTTGATAGTTTCTGGAATCTACCTAAGTGAAAACATATTTCCCTTGTTTTATCAATGGCATTTGACCTACATGACTAGCACAGCAGCCCTTCTAATTTTCCTTATGGAAGCAGTATGTAGACATTCACTTAACTGTTAGACTTGTGCCTAGGAATTTAAACACAAGCAAGTGAGAAAGTTGCACTCTTTCAAACAGAAACTTTAATTCTTTCTAGCTGTTAGATGGACTCCTCCATGCAATTTTAACCACAGTTCAAATGGGACTATATCTCTTGGTAACAACTTGGCAGTGTTTCAATGCTCTGCACTAAGATTTTGGGAGGAAGAGGGCAAGAGAGGTTGAGGGAACAGATAGAGGGGACTATGTCATGCTCAAGGACAGCCAAAAAAATTACATAAGTTCAAGATCAAAAGATCTTTCCTACTTTCAAAAAAACAGCAAAACACATTTCCTTTTAAATTACAACTATCTTGCAAAACTGTATTGAGTAGTTTACGTTAAGATATTTAAGATTAATGCATTTGTAACATTAAACTTTTGTGTTTTCAAAGGGGCTATCAGTATGCATTTTTAATTGTGGTAAGAAAGATATGAAATACACCATCTTAGAATAAACACAACTAAAACTCTGCCCAGCAATCAAAGCACAAAACACAGCTTTTAAACTTTCAATACTACTGCCACACAGAAGAGGGAAAAAAATATGCAGTTTCATTTATTTGTCTTCCAGTACAGAAGACATGATTGGAAAGTAAGAAACAGTGAAGATTATAAATATAACTACTATCATTCATAAAAATCTTGCACAATAATATTAAAGAGTAAAAGTCCCATCAGGAGCTTCTACTCTAAGCAAAAAAAAAAAAAGCAAGCAATTAGCTGTATTACTTGATAAAGCATCTGAGGGAAGAACCTTATCCTTATAAACCAGGAAAGTAACTACTGTATTGTTTATCAGTTTTATATAAAAGTATTCACATTTCTTTAACAGTTCTAGAACAACAGGTTTGGAAACCAAATGAGAGGCTGTAATGGCTCTACATCTTCCTCCAAAACTATAAATAAGTTCCTGTAATTCTCAGGTCTTCACTTTCTGTTTAAGTGGAACCTACTAAAAAACATTCCTCGTTGGAAAAGTTTCTTTAAACCAACAGTTAAGACAGGATTAACTGTCTAGACTGGGAATATGATCTGTCTTGTGATATGATTTTAAACACAGCCCCATTATAACCATACTAATTAGGAGTTAGTGTCTTTTGTCTACTCAAGCCAAGTTAAGAGCATCACCCACTGTTAAAGAAAAAATTATCTTTAGACGTAGTCAAGTTAGAAGAATTAGAGTGATGAACACCAAACCAATTAAAATATTCAGAGCTCCTCTGGGCAGAAGATCCAAAGCTACTATCCTGTATACATTTCAAATTCCCAGTTTGTAAAATTAAGATATGAATTCAATCACTTTCTGTGACTGATGAAATAACTAACAATGGACAACACATTATAGGTACTCCTTCTTAAGCTGTAATATAAAGTACACTAATGTCATTAAAACCCAGACTTATCATCTTGTCTTTGAATTTGCCCGTAATTTATTTTTGAGATAAAGATATAAAAGTGAATGATTATCTAGACTATGATGGCATAAAACAATAAAAAAAAACTACAAATGAGAATAGTTCTTCTTAAAGAGATTCTTTAAACCTGAGCCTGCACTATGGCATTTTAGTATCTGCACCTATTGAAAATGTTAACATGAACCTAAATCCTACAACTAGGATCAATACTACTTTGGCATTCCCATACTTTACCCAGTTTGCCTAACTGCTAGTCCCTTGCCAGTCTCTTAAGTTTTACAACACCGAATCTCCACCTAAGCAGTGTATGAACTATCATATGAAAGGGAAGATAGCAATCTTCAAATAAAATATGCAAAACTATCTAACATATTTTATTTGCACAGGATGCAATCTGTATGCTATTTCAATATATTCTTCGTTGGTACTTTTGAAACAGAAGTTGAGTGGACACTGATTTGCACTACTACTTGTCAAGTATTTAAATTCAGAAAAATAAAGATAAGGAAGACCTTAAGTCAGGCTTTACTTTGTACAACAACGCCTTCTTCAAAGGTTTAACAGATAACCTTTACTATTAAAATTGTGTAACAACCAGCAGAGCTTAGAATCTTGCCTGTTCCATTAATATCACATTAAGATCTGTAAAATGAAATAAAAATAAACTTATTACCTCCTAGCAAGTATATGAAACCTTAACAAGGTTTCTTTAAGATAGCTTGTTTGTTATGCCTGAAAGGTAACAGCAGTTTTGCCTTTCAACAAAACTACAGCATGTTGTTTTGTAGCATGAAGGTCACAAACAGAATTTTGGATCCCCAAAGAGATTAGGTTAATATTTGTGGGTACAATTCCTCGAATATTAAGAAAATGTGAACACTGCTATAGCTAGAAATAGTCATCTTGCATGATTCAAAAGCTCACTACAAAGAATATTTTAAATATTCCAAATTCTGGATGAGTAAGAAGTATATTTTTTCCCTTAATTCGCATTCTGCATATGCTGAATTTTTTTTTCCAGAGACGCCTTAAGTTTCATTTTTAGCCATAAATCAAAACTACTATTTGCACAGTGGAAACATTTAAACATTGTATCTATTCCAAAAACACTGTCCAACAAAATTTGCTATTGAGATTCACAAATGCTCATTTGTATGAAAGTCACAAGGCCAAGAACATACATGGACTTCTTTAGGATCTCTCCAGAAGTCTGAACTGTGTTTTATATCTTTAATCCACACCATTACTCCCCTCCAAACTTCAATTTTTTTAGAATGTTACATGAAAACAGCAGAATACTTTCATTAAACCTTCACTTACATTCATCTGTTTAGAATAATGCCACAATTCTACAAGTATGTGCATCACTCCTTAACCAAGTCCCGCAAATAGTCCTCACTAATTTTGCACGCATGATAGTACTAATTTTAAGACTGTCCTCAAATCAAACTGAGATCAGGACTAGAGAGACACTACAGCCTTCACTGTGACACCAATTTCTGTTGCTTTCCAACAGAATGTTAACAGTTGTGTGCTGAAACTGTACCAAAGACATGAGGTAATGGAACTCCCAAAAGTAATCTGAATTTTAGTTCCAAGAGAAACTTTCCCTAGATACAGTCTAAAAAGACAGTGTTATTTCCCCTTTGAAATTTCCCAGATGGCAAAAAAAAGTTCACTCATGAGGGTAAGTGACAGTTAAGCAGATTTTTCCTTCAGATATTTAAAGCTTAATGATACATAAACAGTTTTGGAACTACAGTCTGTATTACTGCATTTGTAACACAACGTAGATGAGAAATGTTTTTGAAAAAAAAAAATTAAATTTCATATCTTCTCTCTTTAAAGAAGTTTATTAGTTTTAGGGGGTATTTTTGTTTTTTTAATGAACATACTGTAACTTTTCAACATCCATGGGGTTAAAAAAATAAAAGGTAGAACTTTGTAATATTTTCTCCTTATAATACATCACAGATCTGTTATTTTACAAATGGAGAAACTGAGTCACAAAAGCTGACTCACTAAAACTCACAGAGGAAAACACTGGAAGATCTCAAAATCCTGAGAGGTTCTTAGTGCAGAAAATTTGTGATCTATAAGATAAACTATAAAATTTGAGTGTATTTCAATCTTCGGGTTTATTAACATTCCTCTCACACACACCCCTTCCCGCCCACTCCCCAACACTTCTGTAAAGCATACAAAATTATTTTAGTCGTGAATCAGATGTCTGGTTGAGAACATGACTGAGACCATGAAGTTAGACTGCAGAGCTGTGTAACCCTCTAAGTCATGATGTTAAAAAAATTATTCATAATAACAGACGCTTTAAACATAGGGAAAGCAAACAGCAAAAGGTTTCCAAGAGGGTCCATGCATACATTCTTCAGAATTTTGTGTACTTCTTAATAAACAGAGTAAAACATGGTTTACTAGAAGTAATTAAATCTATAAAAACAAGGAAGGTATGATGGAAGCATGCATTACTGGACTATTAATGCATCACTCAGTGGTTGAAATCACTCAGTCTTTGGCCTCAAAACACACGAAAGGCATGCACTAACAATACTCAAAATCTTACTATCTTATTGTTCAACTTCAGGTATACCTGAAACCATACATTACTGCTTCTAAATGGTATGCAAATTAAAATTCTTCAGAATCTGAGGACAGTTCTGCCATTTCAATGCCTCACATTTGTTTGTTTAAATCCAGAAGGTTCCAAAGCTATAATAGAACAGGAGTTCATACCTCATTAAAGCAAGGACAAGATTAAAGACAAACACAAAAAAATGGAAAAATTAATTTTTCTTTTTTTGCGGCTTAAGACGTACAGTTTCAGCCTCCATAAGTTTGTATGAGAGCACACTACACCAACTACCAAATAATAAATCCTTGTGACCTCCCTTCCCCCCACCCAAACATATTTATAGTGGTGATACTAAAAGGTTCGTATTTCATTGAGGAAAAAAAAATTTAGAGGTTAGGAACTGCACTTTCACTCGGTATTTGTATGTGTATAACCACACGCACAATTTACACAGCAATATACAAAACAAACTGAAGAAAAAAATTAATACCGATATTACATGGTGGCAGAAGAAATTCTGAGTCTAATAATGTAACAGGTTATAATCTCACATGCATTATCTCCATAAGTACCAAGTTCGTTTACTACTCTCAAACTATGAATACATGGGATTACTGTCTTTATGTCCAGCAGAGGTATTTCCTGGAAGGTGAATATGATGGTTCACAAATGTGATTCCACAAAGAACCTGGCTGAGTGTTCTAGTGATCTTAATCCACTATTTAGTTTGATATTACTGTTTTTCTGTCATTAATAGGATGGACGGACGTGCAGCATCCACCACCACATATGCAGGAGTTTATCCAAATTATTAAACCGACATACAACCAATACACACCCCTCAAAGAAGCTGCTCGAGACCGTTGCCTCCTTCCACCCCCCTTTTCCCCGACAAGAGTGGTCTCGTTCACTTGCCTTTCACACACATAACCAATAAAATTAATCAGCTGGAACACAGCATTTTTAAATCGCAGTAAAGTCAAGAGATGTTTTGTACGTTATTTGAAGGGAACGGTCTTTTCATTTAAACATAATAAGACTGTAATACTCTGCAGACAAACGCACTGCATGGGGTGTGGAGGACCCGAGCCGATTAGATTACCACAACATCAGCCTGAGGCCGCCATTTTTAGAATCTCTAAAGGACAAAAGAGGGAAATTAAAAAATTTGCTCCACATTTTTTGTAAAGTAACTTTAAAAGTACGCTGATTATAACCAACGAATTATGCGTTATAACTACAGCCATGAATCTCAATCTTTTCTCTGATCCGAGCCCTGAATAACGAAAGCGTTTCGTTATTATTCCTTTAAGGTACTGTAAATAAACAGGCTAAAACATTCCTAAATCTAGATGTAGCACTAAACTTCTGCTTTCAACGACACGAAGCATGTACCATTTTAAGGACCTCGGGGCTTTTAGCCACCGCACATTCCCTAATGGCTGAGTATGGGGGAATACAGGACCTTTATAATCAGGCTATATTATGTTTCTCTACCCTATTTAGTACTACACAGCGAACCGTTTGTTTCTCCTCCCCTATGTCTGCAGCATAGACTGGTGGGTCTACTCCACCACTACTTATTTCTTTAAGAGACTGAAAGATGTCACCCAAGGAACGTGAACGCTGGCTGCAGAAACTAAAGCAAGAAAGGGATGCACCAGTATTAAGTACTTACACCCTCCAGAAAGGGGGTGGGGAGAATGATCCCCTTTTAAATTGGCACAGAAACTCTTGAGTACTGCTTTCCGTTTGTCCAGGTTACACCACGAAGCGGAGATACTAGCAGGGAGGGAGGAAGGGACGCGGGGGTGTGGAAGGCAAAGAGATTAGGCCTATAACGAGCCATTTTAGTACCACAAAACAAAAATATACAGGATGGAGGATAAGATTAGGTTTCCCCAAGCTTCATAAAACTCAATACGCAGTCCCAATAACACATAAACCCATTCTGAAAATCACAGGTCTAAGGAAGCGGTATGTTGTCACATAATAGCCCCTTCTAGCTTTTTTTCCAAACATAATGCATAAATCTGGCATAACTGCCAAAAAATTCTCCTCAGCTCCTCCAGTTACAGTAACCCGCCATATTCACAAGATATAGCGACAGCCTGCCATTTTTAACCAAACCTCACAAAAGAGAAGACAAATTCAAGACAACTTAAACTGAATTTAAACGCATATCTGGCTGGGAAGGAGTTATACTCGCCCGGAGGATAATGAGACGTTCCCGTCGCGTTTCACTCCCTTTTTGCCACCCCCCTCCCCAAAGCGCCCACGGCAGAAAACGCTGGTAATAATCAAAGACTCACCTGTAATGGTCACAGGCCAGGCAGCAGGACCCCTCAGCTAAGCCCCTTCTCTAGCCCAACCAAAACAATGCAACAGCCCCACTGCAGATATCCCTACCCTAGGCAGGACTCAACCCTCAGCAGGCTCTGGTAAAAGAAAGAAAAGGGAAAGAAAAGGAAGAGGAGATTCCCCCCCTCCCCCCAAAACTAGCTTAGCACGCAAAACCCTACAGGGACCAGCTTGGAAGCGCCTTTGCCTTGGGACCTGTGTACAAACCCCACTGCCGCTGCTGCTCCCGTGTCTCCCTCCTTTCAGCCTCCTACGCTCCCTTCTATG